>NC_057796.1:105558887-105738569 GCF_018294505.1 Triticum aestivum
CTCTCCCTTGTTTGGCCAGCCCTAGGGAAGGAAAAGGTGGAGGGCTAGCCCCTCCTGCCTTTCCCTCTCATGGGAGAAAGGAAAAGAGGGGGCAATCTCCCCTGCCTTTCCCCGCACTCCAAATAAGGAAAGGGGGCGCGGCTTGGGAGGGACCCCAGGTAGGATTCCTCCTACTTGGGTGCCTACTTTGACTGCTCCTCCCTCCCAACTATATATATGTGGGAGGAGGCGCCTAGCACACAACAAACAATTGCCTAGCCGTGTGCGACGCCCTCCTCCACCGTTTACACCCCCGGTCATATTTTTGTAGTGCTTAGGCGTAGCCCTGCGGAGATCACTTCACCATCACCATCACCACGCCGTCGTGCTGCCGGAACTCATCTACTACCTCGCCGTCTTGCTGGATCAAGAAGGCAGAGGATGTCACCGAGCTAAACGTGTGCAGAACGCGGAGGTGCCGTACGTTCGGTACTTGATCGGTCGGAGCGCGAAGAAAGTTTGACTACATCAACCGCGTTGTGAAATGCTTCCGTTTACGGTCTACAAGGGTACATAGACACACTCTCCCCCTCGTTTCTATGCATCTCCATGGATAGATCATTGCGTGTGCGTAGATTTTTTTTGTTTTCCATGCAAAGATTCCCAATAGTGGCATCATGAGCCAGTTCTATATGTAGATGATATGCACGAGTAGAACACAAAGAGTTGTGGGCGGTGATAGTCATACTACTTACCACCAACGTCTTATTTTTATTCGGCGGTATTGTGGGATGAAGCGGCCCGGACCAACCTTACATGTCCACGCACATGAGACCGGTTCCACCGACAGACATGCAACTAGTTTTGCATAAAGGTGGCTGGCGGGTGTCTGTTTCTCCTACTTTAGTTGAATCGAATTTGACTACGGCCAGTCCTTGAAGAAGGTTAAAATAGCAAACTTGACGAGTCACCGTTGTGGTTTTTGCCGTAGGTAAGGACGGTTCTTGCTAGAAGCCTGTAGCAGCCACGTAAAAACTTGCAACAACAAAGTAGAGGACGTCTAACTTGTTTCTGCAGGGTATGTTGTGATGTGATATGGTCAAGACATGATGTGATATACGTTATTCTATTGGATGATCATCTTTTGTAAAGTTAACGACAACCGGCAGGAGCCTTATGGTTGTCTCTTTATTGTATGAAATGCAAACGCCATGTAATTGCTTTACTTTATCACTATGCATTAGCGATAGTTGTAGAAGCAATAGTTGGCGAGACGACCACGACGCAACGATAGAGATCAAGGTGTCGAGCCGGTGACGATGGAGATCATGACGATGCTCTGGAGATGGAGATCAAAAGCACAAGATGATGATGGCCATATCATGTCACATATTTTGATTGCATGTGATGTTTATCTTTTATGCATCTTCTTTTGCTTAGTACGGCGGTAGCATTATAAGATGACCCCTTCACTAAATTTCAAGGTAAAAGTGTTCTCCCTGAGTATGCACCGTTGCTACAGTTCGTCGTGTTGAGACACCACGTGATGATCGGGTGTGATAGACTCTACATTCACATACAACGGGTGCAAGACAGTTTTGCACATGCAGAATACTTGGGTTAAACTTGACGAGCCTAGCATGTACAGACATGGCCTCGGAACACTGGAGACTGAAAGGTCAAACGTGAATCATATAGTAGATATGATCAACATAGAGATGTTCACCATTGATGACTACCCCATCTCACGTGATGATCGGACATGGGTTAGTTGATTTGTATCAAGTGTCAATTAGATGACTTGAGGGATGTCTATTTAAGTGGGAGTTCATTAGTAATTTGATTAATTAAACTTAATTTATCATGAACTTAGTCTTGATAGTTTTGCAAATCTATATTGTAGATCAATAGCTCGCGTTTTA
This sequence comes from Triticum aestivum, assembly GCF_018294505.1. Lineage (NCBI taxonomy): Eukaryota > Viridiplantae > Streptophyta > Magnoliopsida > Poales > Poaceae > Triticum > Triticum aestivum. The sequence goes on from NC_057796.1 coordinate 105,560,789, forward strand.
GCTCCCTTATTTTTTGATATGCTCCTAGAGAAAACTAAGTTGAAAGATGATAGTAGCAATGATGCGGACTGGGTCCGTGATCTGACGATTATCCTCATTGCTGCACAGAAGAATTATGTCCTTGATGCACCACTAGGTGACAAACCTATTGCAGGAGCAGATGTAGATGTTATGGATGTTTGGCAAACTCGATTTGATGACTGCTTAATAGTTTAGTGCGGCATGCTTTATGGCTTAGAACCGGGGCTTCAAAAACCATTTTGAATTCCATGGAGCATATGAGATGTTCCAAGAACTGAAAATTGGTCTTTCAGACTCATGCCCGTGTTGAGAGGTATGAGACCTCTGACAAGTACTTTGCCTACAAGATGGAGGAGAATAGCTCAGCCAGCGAGCATGTGCTCAGAAGGTCTGGGTACTACAATCGCTTGAATCAAGTGGGAGTTAATCTTCCAGATAAGATAGTGATTGACAAAGTTCTCTAGTCACTATCACCAAGCTACTAGATCTTCGTGATGAACTATAATATGCAAGGGATGACGAAAAAGATTCATGAGCTCTTCGCGATGCTGAAATCAGCGAAGGTATAAATCAAGAAAGAGAATCAAGTGTTGATGATTGACAAGACCACTAGTTTCAAGTAAAAGGGCAAGGGAAAGAAAGGGAACTTCAAGAAGAATGGCAAGCAAGTTGCCACTCCCATGAAGAAGCCCAAAGCTAGACCCAAGCCTGAAACTTAGTGTTTCTACTGCAAAGGAAATGGTCACTGGAAGCGGAACTGCCCCAAATACTTGGCGGATAAGAAGGATGGCAAAGTGAACAAAGGTATTGTAAGGGCATATTTCTCCCTATGTGGTTTTGGTGATTGATGACAGTGCATTTGCGGACTAATCATGTGCATTGAGCATTTCAGATATCTCATGTCTAGGCACAAGACGATTCGGTGCCCCTCTGAGCCTATCGAAGACGGCAGTTCTCTACGTTTCTTTTCGGTGGATTTGAGTCGTAGGAAAGCCATACTATTAAGAGGGGGTCCGCTTCGGAAAGGTTAGGGTGGAATCAACACGTACACATCTATTCCTTTGTACCACCTTTCCTGCACTTCATTGTAGCACCGTCCGTTTATCCTTGTCTCTGCGAGATGAAGGCTTCCAAGTGCTATAGTTTCTATGGCGTGTGGTAGTACCGCTCAAGGGAGCAGTAGTACCGCAGGGGTCCGCGGTAGTACCGCTCAGGGAAGCAGTAGTACCGTGATGTGCGGTAGTACCGCTCCTTGCAAGCGGTAGTACCGCTCCCTCTAGCCCAGAACGCTATCACGCACGAAAGTAGGCGCGGAAGTAATTTTTACTTCCGCCCCTACGCGGTAGTACCGCTCCCTGCGAGCGGTAGTACCGTGCCGGATTTTCGCATGTCCGAAACTCAGCAGAAGTAGTCACGGATGTAATTTATTTAGTCCGTGCCTTTTCCAGCCCTGTTGAGCCCTGCCCTGCGGTAGTACCACAGGGGCGCGCGGTAGTACCGCTCCAGCGGTTCTACCGCTCGTTGCCTAGTGCAACAGGACCTCACATGGCTTCTATCGCACGAGCGGTAGTACTGCAACAAGATGCGGTAGTACCGCGAGCGTGTGCGGTAGTACCGCGTCTTGTGGGCTGAGTGAGTGGGTAACGATTGGATCTTTTCCCCCACTATATAAAGGGGGTCTTCTTCCCCAGGAATACCACCTCTTCCCTCCCCAAGCTCCACTGCTGCTCAAAGCTCCATTTTCGCCCGATCTCTAATCAAACTGTTGATTTTCTAGGGATTGGTTGAGAAGGCCCCGATCTACACTTCCACCAAGAGAAATTTGATTCCCCCCACTAATCCCTTGCGGGTCTTGTTACTCTTGGGTGTCTGAGCACCTTAGACGGTTGAGGTCACCGCAGAGCCATATTCCATTGTGGTGAACCTTCGTGGTGTCGTTGGGAGCCTCCAATTAAGTTGTGGAGATTGCCCAATCTTGTTTGTAAAGGTTCGGCCGCCGCCTCCAAGGGCATCAATAGTGGAATCACGGCATCTCGCATTGTGTGAGGGCGTGAGGAGAATACGGTGGCCCTAGTGGCTTCTTGGGGGGCATTGTGCCTCCACACCGCTCCAACGAAGACGTACTTCCTCTCAAAGGGAAGGAACTTAGGTAACAGATCCTCGTCTCCACCGGCTCCACTCTTGGTTATCTCTTACCTTTACTTGTGCAAGCTTATATTGTGTGTATCCCTTGCTTGCTTGTGTGCTTGTTGTTGTTGCATCATATAGGTTGCCCACCTATAGTTGCATATCTAGACAACCTATTTTGATGCTAAGTTTAATTTGGTAAAGAAAAGCTAAAAATTGTTAGTTATCTATTCACCCCCTCTAGTCAACCATATCGATCCTTTCAATTGGTATCAGAGCCTCGTCTCTTTATTAAGGACTTTGTCGTCCGAAGAGTATCGTTGACACCACAGACGAGGTGGAGGAGCACCCCGGTGCGAGTCCCACTTTGTCTGCGGCTGATGGGGGATCCTCGGTCTCTCGTGAGGAGTTCAATGTGGCCTTGGACACATTGAGAACCTCCATGACGACCGAGATTAAAGGCATGCTTAAGATTTTTCTTGATGGTCTCAAATTATCCACCGCACCGTTGGACGTGGTCGATCCCACTAACAAGGTGACGGATGCTAACTCCAACAAGGGGGAAGCTACTAGTGATCAAGTTCCTTTGACTAGTGGTAGAAGTGGAAATGGCATCTTTGCCCATGTTGAACCTCCAATCACTTATGGAGGACCGGTTCCCTCCACGCATATAAATCATGTTGGTCCTCCTCCTAAGCTTGTGAAAAATGAGGATTTTGCCTCTTGGGTCTATCGCTTTAAACGTCATTTAAATCAAAGTTCTACTAATCTTTGGAGAACTATTGAGCAAGGTTTCTACCCGCATGACCCAAGCAACTTCACTCCTAGAGAAGCCGCGGACCATCAATTCAATGAGTCAGCTCTCTTCATTCTCCAAGAAGCAATTCCACCCAAAGATATCGCGCATCTCCGACCTTTCACCGTGGCCAAGGAAGCATGGCAACATGTTGTTTCCATTTACAAGGGAAGCGCAAGCATTCAATGCTCAAACTTTGAAGTGGTGCAAGATGAAGCCGATGAGTTTGCAATGAATGAAGATGAAGAACCTCGAGAGCTTTACTGGAGATTAACCACTCTCGCGGTTTCATTCCGAGATCATGGGAGCAAGGATACGGATGACAATTGGATCGAGCGCAAGTTTCTCAAGGCCACGATTCCCTACCATAAGGTCATGTCCTCCTTCATCCGTCAATGGCCGGACTTTCACGCCTTGTCCTCATGTGAAGTGTTGGATGAGTTTGTTGCAATGAGGATCTTGTCAAGACCGCTGTCGGTGTCAAAACCGGCGGATCTCGGGTAGGGGGTCCCAAACTGTGCGTCTAGGATCGATGGTAACAGGAGACGGGGGACACGATGTTTACCCAGGTTCGGGCCCTCTCTATGGAGGTAATACCCTACTTCCTGCTTGATTGATCTTGATGAATATGAGTATTACAAGAGTTGATCTACCACGAGATCGTAATGGCTAAACCCTAGAAGTCTAGCCTATGTGAATATGGTAATGAGTATGTATCTGTCCTTTCCAGACTATCCCCTTCGGTTTATATAGACATCGAGGGGCTCTAGGGTTTACATGGAGTCGGTTACATAAGGAATCTTCGGTCGCCAAGCTTGCCTTCCACGCCAAGTAGAGTCCAATTTGGACACGGGTACAGTCTTCGGCCTTCATGTCTTCGTAGCCCATCAGTCCGGCCCATGAATAACAGGTCGTACGCCCGAGGACCCCTTAGTCCAGGACTCCCTCAGTAGCCCCTGAACCTGAATTCAATGACGTGGAGTCCTGCGCGCAGATCGTCTCCTGCATTGCAAGGCGGGTTCTCCATTTTCCGAGCTCCAAGATAGTCTTCAGACAAGATGATTGTATCCGGACCTGTCACGTACATAACCGCAGAGAGAATATAATATTTGCACGAATCTAATCTGTTGACAGCTTCTTTTAACACGACATCGCGTCTGTCCGGTCATGATTTTGAACCGTTTTTCTTCTGCCATCCCACATTTCGAGACACGGTTGCTATTGGCACGTCTTGTCGAAACAGAGATCGTGTCCCCTTATTGCGGGATTCTCATCAATGCGGGCATGGGTAACTCAACCGTGCCGTTTATACAGCCCTTGGGAACAGGCGAATCCTAAGGCGAGTGAGGAGGCGTTTAATATTTGCTGCCTTTATAAGGGGATAAGGATTCACCTTCCTCTTATCACGCTCTCTCTCCGTCTCCGCCTTTCCGATCTCAAGCTCCATCACCCAAGTTCTCATCCCCTTACCACTCAAGCAACCATGTCTGGGTCCGGTGGTCAGGGCAAGTGGATGGTCTCCTCCGTCCAGGAGGACGACATTACTGAGCTCCGGGCGGCCGGATATTTGGCGAAGGAGATCGCCCATCGTCTGCCGGCCGAGGGACAAGTCGTCCCCACGCCAGAGCCCACAGAGAGGGTAGTATTCATCCCCCAATTCTTCCGCGGGCTAGGGTTTCCACTCCACCCTTTCGTCCGTGGGCTGATGTATTATTACGGGATAGATTTCCATGATCTGTCCCCGAATTCCTTCCTCAACATCTCGGCGTTTATCGTCGTGTGCGAGGCCTTCCTCCGCATCCATCCCCACTTCAGGCTGTGGCTCAAAGGTTTCAACGTGAAGCCGAAGGTGGTGTGGATGGCCAGCACGCAGAGTGCGGAGGAGCCATGGTGAGCAAGCTATCCAACGTCTCCTGGCCCAAAGGCACTTTTGTGGAGATAGTAAAGGCATGGCAGAAGCAGTGGTTCTACATCACAGAACCTCGCGGGACCACCTGGGCCGCAGCTGCCGAATTCCGCTCCGGTGCTCCCATGCAACTCACTTCCTGGGTCGAAAAGAGTCCGGACTGGTGTTCACCTGACGAGCTGATAGCGCTGCAAACGCGCGTTCAAAGCATGGTGACCAAGAACGTCAAGCTCGTTGACGTCATGCAGGTGATGCTAGTCCGCCGGATTCTTCCGTGCCAACACCGAAGCTGCCCTTTGTGGGAGTTCAATTTGAAGAAGCACCAGACCTTGAAAAGGCTCTTCGAGACTTCTCACGAAGGGGCCTGGAAGTTGCTCTTTAAGGGCAACGAGAAGCCAACGGCCACGGACTCAGACCGTGGTCACGATTGCAAACACCTCGCCAGCGAGGTATGTTTTCCTGACTTAAATGTTTTGAGGATGATATCTAAGCTTTTATTATTGCTCTTTCAGGACTGGGTGGAGAGGGCGAAGCGGATCCAGTGTCCGGCTCCGCTGCCCGAAGAACTGGTCATCCCGCGCCTGGCGAAGATGCTGGTGCCGGCGCCATATACGGCGCCGGAGAAGAAGGCCAAGAAGAAGGCCAAGGTGGCCAAGAGCGGCCCCTGTCGTCGAGGCCCGTTCCTCTGTCCCTGAGGACAATGACGAGGAAGAGGAGGAGGAGGAGGAGGAAAACAACCCTCCTCCTGAGGAGAAGAAGAAGAGGGCGGTCTCGGCGCATCTGGAGGCGAAAGCGCCCAAGAAGGGGAAGGGCGCCCCAGCGGTCAATACCTCGTGGGACGTTGACAGTAGTCCGGAACGACGCCCCCGCACTAAGCCCCAGGCCGCATCGTAAGCGACATGGCTTATTTGTGCGCACTTCCAGCCATTTCTCTTTATTATTTTAACATGGTTAACTATACTATTGCAGTCCGGCCCGTGACCTTATCCAGCGATCCTCATCTGGAGGTTCGTTGGCTCCATCGGAGATGGCGAGCATATCACCACTGCCTGCCTACTCCCCCGGGGCCAGGGACGACACCGAAGTGCTATCCCGAGGACCGCTCCAAAGGGAGGAGCCCAGGACGTTGTCCGGGAGGCGCCACAAGGCGGGACCTCCTCTGCCGGACACATAGGGGAGCCAATCCCCATGGAGACTGGCGAAGAGGGCCGTATCCAGTTCAGCCCTCAGCCGAATAAGATTCCGGAGACCAATATGGCTCCGGAGTCGGGCGAGCAGCCCCCTTTGAAGGAGGGGGGTGCGCCGCCTCCACCGGTGGCTCCTGTCCATCCAGGAGCGCCGGATGACCTGATGGGGGTGCTACGAAGCGTCTCCGTCGTGGATGAGCACCGTATCCTTATGGGTGCGGTGATCGAGAAGGTTCAATCCGCCAAGAGCGGACTTAATGAAGCCTGCAGCAGCCTGTTAACAGGTTTCGAGGTAAGAAAGAGAAAAAACCCGTATAGTCTGTAGCCCCTGAGACGTTGTCCGGTGTTCGGCGAGAAGAACCGGACAGGTGATCAATCCTTAATTATAAGAGGCTGACTGAATATGTATCGACAGGCAGGCGTCCCTGTTGGCCGCGACCTCGCATGCTGCCGAGGTCTCCGAACTGAAGCGAAGGCTGGAGCGGACCGAGAACGAGCTCGGCGAGGTTAAGGTTCGGCTCCAGGAGAAGCAAGGTGTGGAACGACCTGCTATATGTTCGGGAAAGGATAAGCGCCGTATATTGACAGCGGTATTGTGATACGTGCAGAAGCTGTGACCGAGGTTGAGGCCCTGAGGAAGGCCTTGGGCAAGGCCGAGGAGCAGGCTGTCCAGCAGCAAGTCGCCCGTAAGAAGCTAGAGGCCCGGGTCAAAGAAGTCCAGCAGGAGCTCCAGGATGCGGTTAACAAATGTGAGACCTTGTAGAATGATGCATCAGCTCGAGGGGCCGAGCTCACCAAGGCTCGTCAGAGCGCGGAGACCGCTCGAAATGAGGCCCAGGACACCCTCCAGGAGATCCAGGAGGCCAAGAAGATCACAGCGGGTAAGGCCTTTAAGATGCAAAGCAAATATGCGGAGAAGCAGTACCTTTACTAACCCGGGTTCGGAGTTCCCCAGGGGATTTTGTTGATCTACCATGCAGTGTATCGGACGTCGTGGAGTTCTATCGAGCCGAAGGAGGGGGTTCCACGGAGAAGCTCTTCTGGTCGCAATATGCGGTGTCAGAGCATCCCGTGTCCTTCACCGATCAGCTGAAACAGCTGGTGGAGCTGCACAAGGTGGCCGAATTAGCCATGAAGGATTTGACAATCCGGCTATGGCCAGCCGAAGCTATGCCTGGCAGCTACTTCGGACTCGTGAGGTGGATGGTGAATGCCTGTCCTCGGCTAGATGTTATCAAGCGCTCCGTCTGTATTGAACGTGCCCGTATGGCCTTCGCTCGCTGCAAGATGTGGTGGGCGAAGATGAACACTGTTGAAGTTGCCAGCGGGCCGCCGGAGGGCAAGGAGCACCGCACACCCGAGCGATATTTCGCGGATGTCGTAGAGGGGTCTCGACTTGTAGCGGCGCAATGTTCGTAGGACATTGTATTGAATAAATGTATTCATGTTGCCTTTGCCTTGTATTATGGGAACAAAGCCAGTTTTTGTAAAGTAATTTTATTATGCTTTGAATTGTTTCCACATGTGCGGCCGTGTTGCATGTAATCTGAGGGTTGGCCAATCGTCGGCTTCTGCCCTCACGTAGGTAGTACGGAGGTGTTCGGGATGGAATCTAAAAAATCTTGATCCAATTACATGGTCCTTGAAGGAGTTGTTTAGCGCAAGGAATGAGGCAATCAGAGTTTACGGCTTGAACGCCCTCACTTAGCCATAGGAGTTTTATAATAAAGCATGGGAGCAGCCCCTGGTTTAAATCAGAGTACTGTCAGCATCTGATCAGGAAGTGCCGATCTCTCGCATAACGCGGAAAAAATCTCCAATGATTTGTAACCCTCGAGTAGCTGACTGGCTCTCGCCATACCATGACAGTCAGTTTTTGGCTTTCTCTACTGAGGTGCTCATCTGGTCAAAGCCAGGGCACAATTGCAGTAGTTCTCCCTTTACTACCCTAGCCGGTAGAGCAGAACGTAGGGTAGCAAGCACAGGAGCCGGGCAACCCAACTATTGACCAAAGACATGATTTAGAGCCAATGCATATAATGCTGAATTCAGGGTGCCGAACTTATATATAAGAAGTGTTTGGACTGTGCTGCCGTATTGTGGGGCGACAGGTAGCCCCTGGCGAATATGAAACATAAAAGATTGTCGATGCGGCAAATAAGCAGATCGAAACAAAACGAAGTAAGAAGCGACAAACACAGAAGCTGGGCCACGAACCATTTTTATTATAACTGGATGGATACGTCAAGGCGTATCTTGTATAGATGGTGCGAAAAGTATCCGGCTATTTAACATGCCGGAATCAATAGGGCGCAGCATGCGGGTCCTGAGAAATAAGTATGAATACCGTCAAGAAGAACGCATAAAGGTTACCCTACACACCTGTGCTGCTTGCCTCCGTCGTATTCCAGTCCTTCTAAAGGACTTGTGTAGCGACCCGACCTCAAACGGTCAAGTCTCTGTGCTTCAGTGTCATCCCTGGATCGGTAATGCTGACACACACAGTACTCGAAGGATTTATAACAGAGTAGCAATCACACACTTAATACATCGAATGTCTCAGAAGAGAACTTATTATAAATACGGTCAAGTCTCTGTGCTTCAGTGTCATCCTTGGATTGGTAATGCTGACACACACAGTACTCGAAGGATTTATAACAGAGTAGCAATCACACACTTATTACATCGAATGTCTCAGAAGAGAACCTATTACAATAAATATGGCTTAAGGCCATCTAATACGATAACAGCGGAAGGCTTGGAAGATAAAGTGAGTCCATCAACTCCAACGGCATAGCTGAGCTGCACGACAACGACCTAACGGACCTTACTCCTCGTCTAAAAATTCTGCAACATAATACGTTGCAGCCCGAAAACGGGTCAGCACATGGAATATGCTGGTAATGTAACACAGTAGAGCAAGAACAGAATAATGCTATCACTACATGCATATTTGGCTGGTGGAAAGCTCTACGTTTATAGTTTTTGCGAAAAGCCAATTTTTCCCTACAACAAAGGAATAAATTTTATTTTAACTATCATGGTGGTTGAAACATCATTGAGAAGGTTCCTCCAACTCAATCCCAATTAAAATTAATTATCAACCCAACAATATTAATTTAGAGTGATGAGATACTTATGATAATCCAAGTACTAGATACTCAAAATTGTCCATAACCGGGGACATGACTAACCATGATTAGATTATACACTCTACAGAGGTTTGCGCACTTTTCCCCACAAGACTCGATCTCCTCCGTTGGATTTCTCGCACTACAGGGTGTTTGAGAAACGGATGACCGAGACACAGTCTTTCAGAAACATTAACTCTTTACTCCGGGCAGACCATACCAAACCTACAACCCTCTACCTGCTGATCCACCTCTTCAAGAGCTCATGCAACTTACTCAACTATGCTAGAGCCCATAATAGCTTGTGGCTGCACACGGAAGTTTCTAGCATGAAAATATCTCAGTTCCCTTTGAGCCTGGGTGGCGGACCTTAGGATTATCACACGGGTACTCCGGGATATCCTAGGACAACACTGGATTCTCCAGGTGCCCGACAAGCAATCCACCCAGATGTGTATTAAAGTTGCCACCTTAAGTTGAACCATTAATTAACAATCTCACATCTATCATGAATTCACTCACCCATACCACGTCTACGAGCATAGCATAGCAATATAAGCAATACGTAGAAGTAACTCCCAAGGGTTTGAATATAACAGGGCAATAGGTTCTACCTCATCAACTACTTCCCATTACCCACAAGTTAAATCACATCCTAATCATGCAGTGTTTGAGGATTGGAATGAATGCATAAAAACTGGGTATGAAAGGAGTATGATCAATGTGTTACTTGCCTTGCTGACGATCCGCAGAACCTAGGGACTCGTAGTAGCACGCTTCGCACTCCGAGAATTCTATCGCAAAAAACAAGAGCATACATAAGTAATCAAGCAAAGAAGCACGGGTAAATCTCAAATAAGAAGATCTAACCAGAAAGTTCAACTTAAGAACTCCGGTTTGCAAAAAGAATCAAATCAAATGGAGCAACGAAACTCAAACTGCGAAAGAAATAAGATCCATTTACTAATCTGATGTAAAGTCAAATTTTGCAATACCAAAATCTTGTTCAAGTTGATTAAACAGAAAGAGGGTTTCGATACAAAGATCTAGGCGCTTGAATCGCCTGATTCCGATAAACGAGCGAAAAGATAAACTAAAACGAAAATCGGATCAGAAATCACGATCGAAAATAATCGCGGAAAATCCAAGAAAAAGAAAAACTGACGAACAGGCTAACGAACGAGCGTTCGTTATCTGTAACTAACAAGCGAAAACCATTCGTTAAAACGAACGTACGGACGAACGTCCGCTAAATAAACTAAACCGGGAAAAAATCGATCTATTCAAAAAAACAAACCTAGGGTTTTATAAAAAAACGGATCGGTTTTAAAATAAAACCGAACGGCGGCTTATACCTCCGGCGAGGTCCGGCGAGGCGGGGCGGCTCCGGCGAGGTGGGCTGCGGCAGCGGGGTGCACGGGGCGGCGGCGGCGCGGCGCTGGGCGGCGGCGCGGTGACGGCAGTGGCGGCGCGGTGCTAGGGGGGTTTCGGGTGGAGGTGAGGGGGTCCGGGGCGGCGTATATAAAGGAAGGGGGCTAGCTTGGGGGAGGGGGCAAGGCGGCGCGGGAGAGGAGTCCTGGCCGGACTTGGCGTCGCGGGCGGCGGCGGTCTCCGCGTCGGGGACGAGGCGGACGGCGCGGCTGGGCTGGGCCGGCTGGCTGGGCTTCGGCCCAGTCGGGCGCTGGAGATTTTTTTTTAATTTAGCCAAAACTTAAATAAATCCTAGAAAATAAATAAAACTCTAAAAATACCAAAACAAATTTTCACCGTCTAAATAAAATATTTAGAACAAGATGAACATTTTCTTGGCCCTAAAATGCAATTTTGAAAACATGCAACTTTTTCTAATGCAAATAAAATAGCAATAAAATCAAATATTTGATTTTAATATTTCTCCTCCAATATTTCATTTATTTTGGAGAAGTCATATTATCTCCTCTCATATATTTGAATATGAAATATTTTTGGAGAGAAAAATAATTATAACCAATAATCCTCGTTTCAATATTTGATAAAACTCAAATATGAAAACAGGGAAATCCTCAACTCTCTCGAGGGTCCTTGTGTTGCTTAGGATTTCGAGGATCGCGAAACGAAATGCAGCAAAATATGATATGCAAGAATGATCTATGTATAACATTCCAAATTGGAAATTTGGGATGTTACAAACCTACCCCCCCCCCTTAAGATGAATCTCGGCCTCGAGATTCAGGTTGGCTAGAAAATAGGTGTGGGTGGTCTTTGCGAAGATCATCCTCTCGTTCCCAGGTGGCTTCATCCTCGTTATGGTGGCTCCACTGAACTTTGCAAAACTTAATAACCTTGCTGCGGGTGACTCGACTGGCAAATTCAAGAATCCTGACTGGCTTCTCCTCATAGGTCAGATCACTGTCCAACTGAATCGCTTCCAAGGGCACTGTGTCTCTTAGTGGTATATCGGCCATCTCAGCATGACACTTCTTCAACTGTGAAACATGAAACACATCATGAACTCCTGACAGTCCTTCAGGTAACTCCAACTTGTAGGCAACTTCTCCCATACGTTCCAAAACACGATACGGTCCTACAAATCTCGGGGCTAACTTTCCCTTGACTCCAAAACGTTTCACTCCTCACAAGGGTGACACTCTCAGATATGCTCTATCTCAGATTTCATAGGTTACCTCCTTGCGTTTCGAATCTGCATAACTCTTCTGCCTAGACTGAGCTACCTTCAGTCTATCGCGAATCAACTTAACCTTCTCTTCAGACTCCTTGATCAAATCTGGTCCAAACAACTGTTGGTCTCCTACTTCATCCCACATCAATGGTGTTCTGCACCTTCGTCCATACAGGGCTTCAAACTGGCCTGGTAGCTATTGTTGTATGAGAACTCGGCGTAGGGCAAATTGTCATCCCAACTAGATCCATAATCTAGCGCACAAGCCCTCAACATATCCTCCAGAATCTGGTTGACTCTCTCGGTCTGTCCGTCTGTCTGCGGGTGGAATGCTGTACTGAACTCCAGCCTTGTTCCCAAAGTCTGGTGCAGCTGATGCCAAAACTTTGAAGTAAACTATGTTCCTCTATCTGATACGATGGTCCTCGGAACTCCATGCAGACATACGATCCTGGTCATGTATATCTTGGCCAACTTCGCACTTATATAGGTGGTTTTCACCGGGATAAAGTGAGCCACTTTGGTCAAGCGATCAACTACTACCCATATGGAATCATACCCTGATTTGGTCCTGGGCAATCCGGTGATGAAATCCATGCCAAGTTTATCCCACTTCCATTTGGGTATCGGCATAGGCTGTAACAATCCTGCTGGCTTTTGATGCTCAGCCTTCACTCTCTGACATACATCACATACGGCTACATACTCGGCAATATCCTTCTTCATACCAGTCCACCAGAAACGTTCCTTCAAATCCAAATACATCTTGGTGTTTCCGGGGTGTATCGAGTATGGTGAGTCATGAGCCTCCTGAAGTATTAACTTCCTGATCTCTGTGTTATTGGGCACATAAACACGGTCCTCAAACCATAAGGTGTCATGCTCATCCTCACGAAAACCTTCGGCCTTTCCTTTGCTCATTCTCTCTTTTATCTCGGCAATCTCTTTGTCATCCTTCTGAGCTTCTCGAATCCTTCCTAACAATGTAGACTGAACCTCCATTGTTGCCACAAACCTCTAGGAACAATCTCCAATCGAAGTTCCCTGAGATCCTCTGCTAACTCCTTTGGCAATCCCGTGGCTCACTAGGGTGTTAGCATAACTCTTCCGGCTCAAGGCGTCTGCTACGACATTGGCCTTGCCTGGATGATAGTGAAGCTTCATGTCATAATCCTTTATAAGCTCCAACCATCTCCTCTGCCTAAGGTTCAGCTCCTTTTGTGTGAAAATGTACTTCAAACTCTTATGATCCGTGTACACATCACAACGGTTTCCAATAAGGTAATGTCTCCAAGTCTTGAGCGCATGCACTACTGCTGCTAACTCCAAATCATGCGTGGCATAATTCAATTCGTGCGGTTTTAGTTGTCGTGAGGCATACGAAACAACTCTTCCGTCCTGCATAAGCACACTTCCAAGTCCTAGGCGAGAGGCGTCGCAATACACTTGGAAATCCTTGCGTATATCCGGCAGAATCAGCACTGGGGCTGTAGTCAAACGTTTCTTTAACTCCTGAAAACTTGCCTCACATTCTTCCGTCCATTTAACTTTGGTATCCTTCTTCAATAACTCCGTCATTGGCTTTGCAATCTTGGAAAAATTCTCAATGAATCTTCGATAGTATCCTGCGAGTCCAAGAAAACTGCGGATCTCGCTAACTGAAGTGGGTGCCAACCATTCAGTGACTGACTGAACCTTGGTGGGATCTACTGCTATACCTTCTCCTGATATAACATGTCCAAGGAATCCGACTTCCTTCAACCAAAACTCACATTTGCTGAACTTGGCATACAACCGGTGTTCCCTGAGTTTCTCGAGAACTAAACGCAAATGCTCTTCGTGCTCCTCCTCATTCTTCGAGTATACCATTATATCATCAATGAACACCACAACAAACTTATCCAAATATTCCATGAACACCTTGTTCATCGTGCTCATGAAATAGGCAGGGGCGTTAGTCAGTCCAAATGACATGACCGTATATTCATACAACCCGTACCATGTGGTGAATGCTGTCTTTGGTATATCCTTCTCTCGAATCTTCAGCTGGTGATATCCTGATCGCAGATCGATCTTTGAAAACACCTTAGCTCCTTGCAGTTGGTCAAACAAATCATTGATCATCGGCAGTGGGTATTTGTTCTTGATCGTCACCTCATTTAACGCATGATAATCAACAACCATTCTTAGAGACTTATCCTTCTTCTCAACCAAAAGCACTGGGGCTCCCCATGGTGGTGAACTCCGTCGAATGTAACCTTTCTCCAATAACTCCTTGATCTGCTTCTTAATCTCCTCCAGATCATTTGCGGGCATCCAGTAGGGTATCTTTGATATTGGCCTTGTACCTGGCAATAGCTCTATCAAAAACTCGATGTCTCGATCCGGTGGCATGCCTGGTAACTCCTCTGGAAAAACATCCGGGTAATCCTTCACTACAGGCACTTCCTCCTTAACAACTCCCGTGAGGGTATTTACTTGGCTCCTCCTAGGCGCATGCCTAGATACATACTTCATCATTTTTCCCTCCGGGGTGGTGAGATAAATCGACTTACTAGCACAGTCAATGCTTCCTCCATACTTTGACATCCAGTCCATGCCTAATATCACATCCAACCGTTGTGACTCCAAAATTATTAGGCCTGACGGAAAAACATGGCTACCAATGGTTAAGGGTATCTGGTCGCACCATCGACTAGCCATATACTCTGCTCCAGGTGACTCACTAACAGAGGGGTCCTAAGGGTTTGGGTTGGTAGTTTAAACTTATCCATGAATCCCCTTGATATGTATGAATGCGATGCACCAGTATCAAAAAGAACAAGGGCGGTAAAAGACTTAACCAAAAACTTACCGATAACCGCGTCTGGCTGCTCTTCAACCTCCTCCACATTAACGTGGTTCACTTGTCCTTTGTTGAATGGATTGGGCTTCTTCCCGGCGCTCCCGTTACCGTTTCCATTCTTTGCTTCAGGGAACTCCGTGGCATAGTGTCCAGTATTCCCGCACTTAAAGCAAGTAATGTGACTTAGGTCTCTCTTGGCGGGTGTGGCTGGATTGGAGCGGTTCTGATTATTGTTTGTTCCATTTCCAGTCCCATTCGTAGAACCATTGTGGTTATGCGAACTTCCTCTGTTGTGGTTATGACCTCCATGATTATGAACAAGTCCTCCCGAGTTCGGGGTTAGGCGAGGCTTCTCCTGAGCTCCTGAGTTATACCTTCCTTGTCCATACTTCCTCTTACGGCTCTCAATCTGCTGCTGCTTCCCTTCAATCATAAGAGCCTTATCTACCAACTCCTGGTAGTTGTTGAATGTTGCCACCATCAACTGCATGCTCATCTCATCATTCAGTCCTTCCATAAACTTCTCCTGCTTCGCGGCATCTGTGGCCACATCATCAGGGGCATAGAGAGATAACTTACTAAACTCATCCACGTACTGGGCTACAGTACGGTTCCCTTGCGTAAGTTGCGAAACTCACGCTTCTTCATGATCATAGCTCTAGTTGAGACATGGGTTGTGCAGAAAGCTTGCTGAAACTGATCCCAAGTGGCGTTGGCTATGGGGAAAGTGGCCGTATAATTCTCCCACCATGAGGCTGCTGGTCCATCCAATTGATGTGCGGCAAAGCACACCTTCTCAGCATCTGTGCAACCTGCGGTGGTCAACTCCCTTCCAATACGGCGTAGCCAATCATCAGCAACTATAGGCTCGGTGCTACTGGAAAACACTGGCGGCTGCAACCTCAGAAAGCGAGCTAAGTTGTCAACTGGAGGCGGGTTGTTGTTATTGTTGTTGTTGTTGCCTTGGTTCTGGACTAACAATTGCATCAAGGCATTCTGTTGTTGGATCAATTGAGTGAGCTCCGGCGGGAAGGCAAATCCGGTGTCACGTCTCGGAGGCATCTGATGGGTTTAGAGGGGAGAGATTAGAATAGAAAGGGGGTCTAGTGAGAAAGCACTACCCATATGCACATGAGACAAACACAATCATTTCACTCAATCAAGCAAGCAAGACATACAAACGGTCTAGAACTATCGTTGAAAGTGCTCAACTACTACTATATACATGGGGAAATACTACTAATTATTTGGTGGTCATCTAGAAATTTTGATCGGTGGAAGACTCCATAATGTCTGCTCCAGCTTCGTCTTCAAAGTCATCTTCACTGGGGTCGGAGTCGGTGTCGTCGATGATGATGTAGTTCTCCGGGCAAGTGGAATCATCGTCATCTCCTCCTAGCGCGGGATCTCCCATGAATATTCCAATCTTCTTTATCAGGTCGTCATTCTTCTCCAATAATGTTGCGATTTCCTCCTCATATCCATCGCGTGTAGACTTTAGTTCTTCTTCCAGCTCGATGATCCTTGTCTTCGCCTTCTTCAATTCTAACATGTCTGCGCACATCTGATTCTCCTGGCGTCGAATGTGCTGGTTTAACTCCTGGATGAAAGCTGCAATGGATATGTCCTTCCTGGTGCTACTATCTCCCATTGCTCATCTCGGCGCCCACATATCTGATAGATAGTATCCTTAAGATCCTTGTTATAGACTTCTCCAATGCGTCCCATGGTAATGTGGCCTACCATGCTCTTGCCTAGACTCCAGGTTGGTGCATCAAAAGAAAACTCTGTGGGCTCAGTGATTGGCGCGAACGTCCTTCCTGGAACTTGAACTTGAATCATCCAGTGCTCCTCTTCTGGTAAAGTGGCGTTGTAGGTCCCGGTGAAGCTTGGTATTCCGATGTTCAGGTACCTAGTGACTTCCTTCAAGTGACATCCAAAGGGTGTGTCTTCATCCGGTTGAGTGAACTTGATCCTTGTATCCGCCATCCTAAAGAGTAGAAAATAGGAGAGGAGTCAGAAATGAGTAGAGAAGAATGACCTATGGCTTTAGCTTAGTGGTCGTGTCCTACACTCAGCGTGTGCTCTGATACCATCTTGTAGCGACCCGACCTCAAACGGTCAAGTCTCTGTGCTTCAGTGTCATCCCTGGATCGATAATGCTGACACACATAGTACTCGAAGGATTTATAACAAAGTAGCAATCACACACTTATTACATTGAATGTCTCAGAAGAGAACTTATTACAATAAATATGGCTTGAGGCCATCTAATACGATAACAGCGGAAGGCTTGGAAGATAAAGTGAGTCCATCAACTCCAACGGCATAGCTGAGCTGCACGGCAACGACCTAACGAACCTTACTCCTCGTCTGAAAAGTCTGCAACATAATACGTTGCAGCCCGAAAACGGGTAAACACATGGAATATGCTGGCAATGTAACACAGTAGAGCAAGAACATAATAATGCTATCACTACATGCATATTTGGCTGGTGGAAAGCTCTATGGTTATAGTTTTTGCGAAAAGCCATTTTTTCCCAACAACAAAGGAATAAATTTTATTTTAACTATCATGGTGGTTGAAACATCATTGAGAAGGTTCCTCCAACTCAATCCCAATTAAAAGTAATTATCAACCCAACAATATTAATTTAGAGTGATGAGATACTTATGATAATCCAAGTACTAGATACTCAAAATTGTCCATAACCGGGGACACGGCTAACCATGATTAGATTATACACTCTGCAGAGGTTTGCGCACTTTTCCCCACAAGACTCGATCTCCTCTGTTGGATTTCTCGCACTACAGGGTGTTTGAGAAACGGATGACCGAGACACAGTCTTTCAGAAACATTAATTCTTTACTCCGGGCAGACCATACCAAACCTACAACCCTCTACCTGCTAATCCACCTCTTCAAGAGCTCATACAACTTACTCAACTATGCTAGAGCCCATAATAGCTTCTGGCTGCACACAGAAGTTTCTAGCATGAAAATATCTCAGTTCCCTTTGAGCCTGGGTGGCAGACCTTAGGATTATCACACGGGTACTCCGGGATATCCTAGGACAACACTGGATTCTCCAGGTGCCCGACAAGCAATCCACCCAGATGTGTATTAAAGTTGCCACCTTAAGTTGAACCATTAATTAACAATCTCACATCTGTCATGAATTCACTCACCCATACCACGTCTACGAGCATAGCATAGCAATATAAGCAATACGTAGAAGTAACTCCCAAGGCTTTGAATATAATAGGGCAATAGGTTCTACCTCATCAACTACTTCCCAATACCCACAAGTTAAATCACATCCTAATCATGCAGTGTTTGAGGATTGGAACTAATGCATAAAAACTGGGTATGAAAGGAGTATGATCAATGTGTTACTTGCCTTGCTGACGATCCGCAAAACCTAGGGACTCGTAGCAGCACGCTTCGCACTTCGGGAATTCTATCGCAAACAAACAAGAGCATACATAAGCAATCAAGCAAAGAAGCACGGGTAAATCTCAAATAAGAAGATCTAACCAGAAAGTTCAACTTAAGAACTCCGGTTTGCAAAAAAAATCAA
Organism: Triticum aestivum; assembly: GCF_018294505.1. Taxonomy (NCBI): domain Eukaryota; kingdom Viridiplantae; phylum Streptophyta; class Magnoliopsida; order Poales; family Poaceae; genus Triticum; species Triticum aestivum. The sequence continues at coordinate 105,579,041 of NC_057796.1, forward strand.
ATCAAACGGAGCAACGAAACTCAAAATGCGAAAGAAACAAGATCGGTTTACTAATCTGATCTAAAGTCAAATTTTACAGTACCAAAATCTTGTTCAAGTTGATTAAACAGAAAGAGGGTTTCGAGACGAAGATCTAGGCGCTTGAATCGCCTAATTCCGATAAACGAGCGAAAAGATAAACTAAAACGAAAATCGGATCAGAAATCGCGATCGAAAATAATCGCGGAAAAACCGAGAAAAGGAAAAACTGACGAACAGGCTAACGAACGAACGTTCGTTATCTGTAACTAACGAGCGAAAACCGTTCATTAAAACGAACGTACGGACGAACGTCCGCTAAATAAACTAAACCGGGAAAAAACCGATCTATTCAAAAAAACGAACCTAGGGTTTTCTAAAAAAACGTATTGGTTTTAAAATAAAACCGAACGGCGGCAACGGCGGCTTATACCTCCGGCGAGATCCAGCGAGGCGGGGCGGCTCCGGCGAGGTGGGCTGCAGTGGCGGGATGCGCGGGGCAGCGGCGGCAGGCGGCGGCGCAGCGCTGGGCGGCGACGGCAATGGCGGTGTGGCGCTAGGCGGGGTTCGGGTGGAGGTGAGGGGGTCCGGGGCGGCGTATATAAAGGAAGGGGCTAGCTTGGGGGAGGGGGCAAGGCGGCGCGGGAGAGGAGTCCTGGCCGGACTCGGCGTCGCGGGCGGCAGCGGTCTCCGCGTCGGGGATGAGGCGGACGGCGCGGCTGGGCTGGGCCGGCTGGCTGGGCTTCGGCCCAGTCGGGCGCTGAAGATTTTTTTATATATAATTTCGCCGAAACTTAAATAAATTCTAGAAAAATAAATAAAAATCTAAAAATATCAAAACAAATTTTCGCCGTCTAAATAAAATATTTAGACCAAGATGAACATTTTCTTGGCCCTAAAATGCAATTTTGAAAACGTGCAATTTTTCTAATGGAAATCAAATAGCAATAAAATCCAAATAAAATCAAATATTTGATTTTAATATTTTTCCTCCAATATTTCATTTATTTTGGAGAAGTCATATTATCTCCTGTCATATATTTGAATATGAAATATTTTTGGAGAGAAAAATAATTATAACCAATAATCCTCGTTTCAATATTTGATAAAACTCAAATATGAAAACAGGGAAATCCCCAACTCTCTCCGAGGGTCCTTGAGTTGCTTAGGATTTCGAGGATCGCGAAACGAAATGCAGCAAAATATGATATGCAGGAATGATCTATGTATAACATTCCAAATTGGAAATTTGGGATGTTACAATTTGCGATCAGGCCCGCAGAGAAAGGTGCCTGAAACAAAAAAGAAATAAAAGTATGTGTGTCCGAGATCGGTCTGGCCGAACTGTAGACCCTGGGTTATCTCGTGCCTTCGTCGATGTCCATGGAATTTTGAGTGCGTAATTGTGTACGCGTGGTATGAATGCCACTGCCACATTGGGGCTGGGACGGAGGCCGAATTGCTAGTCGAGCTCTTGACGAGCCGTGATGTCCTGTTGCAGTGTAGTCCGGACCCTCTTGATGTTGTCCAGGGGCTCGGCAGCTGTATTATAATGCTGCTTGAGAAGGCCGCTCTGTACTTCTGCTGCTAGGGCGGCGGTTTGCTCCTCTGTTCGGAGGGAGCATTCCGTATTGCCATTGACTGTTATGACGCCGCGTGGACCGGGCATCTTGAGCTTGAGATAAGCATAGTGTGGCACTGCGTTAAATCTAGCAAACGCAATTCGTCCGAGCAGTGCGTGGTAGCCACTGCGGAAGGGGACGATATCGAAGATTAACTCTTCGCTTCAGAAGTTGTCCGGAGAACCGAAGACCACCTCCAGCGTGATTGAGCCCGTGCAGCGGGCCTCTACGCCTGGTATGACTCCTTTAAAGGTAGTCTTTGTTGGTTTAATTCGTGAGGGATTAATGCCCATCTTCCGTACTGTATCCTGGTACAGCAGGTTGAGGCTGCTTCCACCATCCATCAGGACTCGTGTTAGGTGGAACCCGTCGATGATTGGGTCAAGGACCAGTGCGGCCGAACCGCCATGGCGGATACTAGTCGGATGATCTCGATGATCGAAGGTGAACGGAAATGACGACCACGGATTGAACTTTGGGGCGACTGGCTCTACCGCGTAGACGTCCCTGAGTGCTCGTTTGCGCTCCTTTCTAGGGATGTGCGTGGCGTATATCATGTTCACCGTTTTGAGTTGGGGGAGAATTTCTTCTGCCCCCCGGTGTTCGGCTGCCGGGGCTCTTCATCCTCGTCCTCACTTTGTGATCCCTTTTCTTTGTTTTCGGCATTTAACTTGCCAGCCTGCTTGAAGACCCAACAATCCATGTTGGTATGATTGGCTTGCTTATCCGGGGTGCCGTGAATTTGGCACGGACGGTCGAGTATGCGGTCCAGGCTGGAAGGTCCTTTGTTGTTTCTTTTGTAGGGCTTCTTCCGTCCGGACTTGGAGCCACTGAATCCGGCATTGACTGTGGTGTCATCGGTGTTGTCGCCGTTGCTTTGGCGTTTGTGTCTATTGCGCCGGAGCTTACCGGTGCTGTTCTTGGCCTCGGTGGGGCCTGCCTCGCTGGCTGTGTTTTTGCTACGAGCCAGCCACCTGTCCTCACCCGCGCAAAAGCAGGTCATGAGTGCCGTAAGGGCTGCCATTGACTTCGGCTTTTCTTGGCCAAGGTGGCATGCTAGCCATTCGTCACGGATGCAGTGTTTGAAGGCTGCTAGGGCCTCGGCATCCGGACAGTCAACGATCTGGTTCTTTTTGGTTAGGAACCTAGTCCAGAATTTTCTGGCTGATTCTCCAGGTTGTTGAACTATGTGGCTTAAGTCGTCGCGTCTGGTGGTCGGACATAGGTTCCTTGGAAGTTGTCCAGGAAGGCCTCTTCCAAGTTCTCCCAGCTGCCGATAGAATTTTCAGGCAGGCTGTTGAGCCAGTGCCGAGCTGGCCCTTTGAGTTTTAGTGGGAGGTATTTAATGGCGTGGAGGTCATCTCCTCGAGCCATATGGATATGGAGAATGAAATCCTCGATCCATACTTCAGGATCGGTTGTGCCGTCGTATGATTCGATATTGACGGGCTTGAACCCCTCGGGGAATTCATGATCCAGTACTTCGTCTGTGAAGCAGAGCGGGTGTGCGGCGCCTCTATATCGGGCCGCATCGTGGCGGAGCTATGATGGAGTCCGTCTGCGGCATTCGTCCCGGGCATGGTTAGGTTTGTCACGTCTGAATAGGTAGCCGTCGTCGTGCCTCGAGGCACGTCCTCGCGATCCGTAGATCGATCTTGTGTGTCCTGCTCTACTGTCCAAGGTCTGTCGGAGGTCGTACGTATGACTCCGGACTCTTCCGTCCCTATTTTGATGGGGTGGTGGGGCAGTCTGTTGTTCGGCCTGAGTTGCCGCTTTATCCCGACCGCGGGGTGGCCGTTCGGCCGCCCTGTCTCGACCACATGGTGGTCGTTCCGCGTTACGCGAGGGAGATATGTGCTTCGGCGCCTCCTCATCGAATTGAGGTAGCAGTCTGCATTTCGGGTAGCTCTTGGCTGGGCGCTTGAGTCTGTATTCCTCGGCGGTCAGGACATCAGTCCATCTGTCGACGAGCAGGTCTTGTTCAGCTTGAAGCTGCTGTTGTTTCTTTTTCAGGCTCCTTGCAGTGGCTATGAGCTGAAGCTTAAAGCGCTCCTGCTCGAGAGGATCCTCAGGCACGATGAAGTCTTCATTGCCAAGGCTTGTCTCCTCCTCGGAGGGTGGACGGTAACTATCATCCTCCGAGTCATCTTCAATGGCCTGTTCGTCAGGGTTCTCTTGCCTGCTGTCATGTTCCTGTTCGGATGTAGCCCCGACAGGGTCTTCATTGTTTTCGGCGTCGCCCGGAGTACTATTTTCTCCGGTGCCAATGTTGCCATCCTTTGAGCGACGGGGCTTAGAGCGACGTTTGGGCCACCGGCGCTTGGACTGCGTCTCGGAGGTTTTATTCGCATCTGGCTCTTCTTTGTCGTCGCCAGATCCTTTAGGTGTATCAACCATGTACACGTCGTACGAAGAGGTAGCCGTCCAACATCCAGTGAATGGCGGGTCTTGGCCTTGCTCCTTGTCGGCATCGTCGTCCATACCGTCGATGTCTTCGGAGCCATAGTCAAGCATGTCAGTTAAGTCATCGACGGTGGCTCTGAAGTGGGTGGCAGGTGGGAAGCAAAATTCCTCATCATCCGTCTCTAGCTCGAACCGGACATAGTTCGGCTGTGAGTCCTTCTCCAAGGACAAATTCTTTAGAGAGTTTAGCACGTTACCCAAAGGCGAGTGCTGGAAGACGTCAGCGGCGCCGAACTCGAAGATCGGTAACCAATCTAGCTCGATGTCCGCAGGCGTACACAGTCCGGAACTTATAGCCGGAGACAAGTCCAAAGTTCCGTTAAAGCGAATATTGCAGGGCGTTGGGTCCATGTGCGGCTCCAACGCCGCGGACTCTGCGGCCTCGGATGGCCCGATCTACTTCGGCTCTAAGGCCGTTGCAGCCGCAGGAGCCATCTCCTGGGTGGCCAGGGGCGTAGCTATCGAACTGCTCCAGACGGCCAAGCGAGTTGGCCCACAGTACGAAGCCGCCGAACACAAAAATCTGTCCGGGGAGGAAGGTTCATCCTTGGAGAACGTCATTATTGACAATTGAAGGGGCCATCAAACCTTCCGTCGACGGCACAGTGGAACTCTCAATGAAAGCACCAATGTCGGTGTCAAAACCGGCGGATCTCGGGTAGGGGTCCCGAACTGTGCGTCTAGGATCAATGGTAATAGGAGACGGGGGACACGATGTTTACCCAGGTTCGGGCCCTCTCTATGGAGGTAATACCCTACTTCCTGCTTGATTGATCTTGATAAATATGAGTGTTACAAGAGTTGATCTACCACGAGATCGCAATGGCTAAACCCTAGAAGTCTAGCCTATGTGAATATGGTAATGAGTATGTATCTATCCTTTCCGGACTATCCCCTTCGGTTTATATAGACACCGAGGGGCTCTAGGGTTTACATGGAATCGGTTACATAAGAAGGAATCTTCAGTCGCCAAGCTTGCCTTCCACGCCAAGTAGAGTCCAATCCGGACATGGGTATAGTCTTCGGCCTTCATGTCTTCGTAGCCCATCAGTCCGGGCCATGAATAACAGGCCGGACACCCGAGGACTCCTTAGTCCAGGACTCCCTCTACCGCCGGTAATGCGGTGTTGAGTTCTCAACGAGCAAAGAAGCCCAACCTTGCTTTGAAGGCCAAGGCTAGTGTGGAAGAAGAGGGTGAAGAGGAAGAAGAATAGTGTTGCCCCGAAGATACAAAATATGCTTATCATGAGCACATGGCTCTCGCTTCACGGCAATTTTGGAGCAAGAAGAACTCAAGGCCCAACTTCAACAAGAACAACTCAAGTGGCGCCAAGGGCAAGCAACACGTGAGGACATGCTATAATTGTGGCAATGTAAGCCACTTTGTTGCGGAGTGCCCGTACGAGAAGAGGGAAGACAATGGTGGCAAGCTTATCCAAAAAGACAAGGCCAAGTCCTTCCCCAACAAGAACAACTTCACCAAGAAGACTCCTCCCAAGGGGGTAGAGGCACAAGAAGAGTACAATGAGGATGATGATGATGAAGAAGAAGAGGGCTGCCATGGCCTCCGTTGCCATTGCAACAACTCCACAGGTGTCCCTCTTCGACTAACCAACGAGAACATCACTACCAAGTGCCTCATGGCCAAAGCCACCAACAAGGTAACCCCCAACATCAAAACCACCATCACTACTAATCTTTCCTTGACGGATTGCATTGATGAAAGTGAGGGGTCGAAGGAGGAAGAAAATGAATTTGAGTCTTTTATGAGTAAGCTCAAGGGTAAACCCAAGAAGCACTTCGTTGCTCTCTTGGAACAAGTTGGTGAAGCCAATGACATGATCGAGGCTCACAAAGAAACCATCTCTAAGATGGAAGGGCATAGGCATGACTATGCCGATGAGATATCGGATCTCTCTAATGCTCTTAAGGAAGAGCATCGTCATCGTTTGTTTCTTGAGGATTCACACAACAATGATCATGCTAAATTAAAGAAAGATCTTGATCATGCTCTTGTTGTATCTCGTGTGCTCAATTTCGAGAAGGCTAAACCTGGGGTTGGCCATGCTAGACTCAAGGAGGAGTTTGATATACTTGACAGGGCTCACAAGGCCTTGAAGAGTGCTCATGCTAGCCTCAAAGAGTCTCATGATCAACTGCAAGTGAGGCTAACCAAGGAGAAAGCCACTTTTCCTCATATTGTTTTAATTGATAATGAAAATACTACTAACCCTTGTTGTGAGCATGTGCACCTTGTGGAGGAGAATGCCAAGTTGAAGGAGCAACTTGAGAAAGGCCTTGTGTCTTGCACACAAGGTGAGAAGAACCTCAACGACCTTTTGAGAAATCAAAAGGAAGTTGTGGGCAAGGAGGGAATTGGGTTTGCTCCCAAGTCCAAGAATAAGAAGAAGAATGACAAGGCCCAATGACCTTATCCTCTCCAGCAAACTTTTGTGAAGGAGGGAGAGGGTGCTTCTAAGGAGAAGAATAACAATGTGAAGGGTGGTGGTGTCAAGAAGGGCAATGCCACTCCTTCCGACAAAGCCGGCGACTTTAATCCTTCTTATGTGTTATGCCGCACTAGTGATGGGCATGTTTATGCCAAATTTGTTGGTTCTTCTTATGGGTACATTGAATGGTCTATTTGGGTTCCTAAGACCCTTGTTACTAACATCAAAGGACCCATTACGAAATGGGTACCTAAAACCAAGCATTGATCTCTTGTAGGTGTTTGCTTCCGGTGGGGGATCATGGTTGCTCGATAGTGGAGCCACAAATCATATGACCGGAAGCAAGGACTTGGTGGTGGACGTGCACAAGGTCTCATCTATGCCCACCAATGTCGAGTGGGGTGATGCCTCATCTTCTAAGGTATTGGGTCTTGGCAAAGTTGTCATTTCTCATGATCTCACGATCGAGAAAGTCATGCTTGTTGAGTCCCTAGCATACAACTTACTTTCCATTCATCAACTTGCACTCATGGGCTTTGCCACTTTCTTTGATATTGATACCGAGGCCCTCTTGTGGAGCAAGACTCTTAAAGTAGCCTTTGTTGGGCATGTCGAGAATGGTATTTACGTGATTAACTTTTTGGAGCAACCCACTAGGACCGCGACATGCCTAATGGCTAAATTTGACGTGGGATGGCTTTGGCATTGCCGTTTAGCTCACGTCAATATGAGATCTTTGCAAAATCTTCTCAAGGGGGACCATGTCCGTGGACTAACAAATGTTAGTTTTGCCAAAGATCGTGCTTGCAGTGCTTGTATCAAAGGAAAGCTACATGAGAAGGCTCACCCACCCACGACTATCATCTACTCGAAGAGGCCCTTGGAGCTCCTTCACATGGATCTCTTTGGGCCTCCATCCTTTGATAGTCTTGGGGGTACAAAGTATTGCTTGGTGATTGTGGATGATTATTCAAGATACACTTGGGTATATTTCTTCAAGAGGAAGAGTGAGACCCAACAAACCGTCATCAATTTGCAAATGAAGCTCAACGTCAACATAATGCAAAGATCTTGAAAATAAGAAGTGACAATGGCACTGACTTCAAGAAGTACACCTTGTGTCGGATTTCGGGTTCCGGCAAAACCCTCAAGGTTTGAACAATGGGGTGCGCACGAAGATCTCCCCCTACCTAATCACACCCTCAGCCTCATCGCAATCTCAAGTCCTAGCTCAACGAACCCGCAACACAAGAGACATGAGATTTATACTGGTTCGGGCCACCGTTGTGGTGTAATACCCTACTCCAGTGTGGTGTGGTGGATTGCCTCTTGGGCTGATGATGAACAGTACAAGGGAAGAACAGCCTCCTGAGGAGAGGTGTTCTGGTGCTTGGTGGACTTATGGGTGAGGGTGATCTGAATCTGTTCTAGCTGAGTTCAGTTGCCTCCTACTGTGGTGGCTAGTCCTATTTATAGAGGCCCTGGTCCTCTCCCCAAATATTGAGCGGGAAGGGAGCCAACAACGGCCAAATTCGAAGGGAGAGAACTAGTGAAAGTTATCCTGACTAAAGGTGGTCTTCGCCTGCCAAAGGCTCTGGTGGTGACGCCGTCTTGGGCTCCACGGTGACCTTCATTCTGCCGTCCTACTGGTCTTGGTCTCGTTGCACTGACATGGAAACCTTTGCATGATGCCTCGAGACTCCTCGCCTGCGCTTGCCCCTTTAGCACCAAAGAGGAAACAAGGACATTGTGCACTGGCGCCCGCCTGGCTGCAGTCGTCATGGCTTGCGTCACAGGAACCTCGCGAGGTGTCCCTTGCCTTGATCTCTCCGCCCCTCGCGAGCCAGCCTTGTGAGGCCGCTCCCGAGGAGGTCTTGTGTCGTCCACCTCGCGAGGCTTGGCCCCTCGCGAGGGTCTTGAGTGTTTGCTTGTGAAGATGGACCATACAGGGCCGCTGGCGGAGCCATGCCGTGGGCCGTAGGCAGGCATGTCTGGGGACCCCCATTCCCAGGACGCCGACAGTAGCCCCCGGGCCCAAGGCGCGCTCGGACTTGGCTTCGAGGCGAAGCCAAAGGGCAAGTGCGGAGCGCCGTGGGCCCCAACAGCCTGCGGCCTTGGTCGACGCGTGGCAATTGATTGGACGTGGGCGTCTCCACTTCCCCACGCTGCCTCGGCAACTGCCCGACTTGATGAGTCCCTGCCGCATGCAGAGAAATATCATCATTACCTGTGATCGTGGGGATCGCCGGTTGGCCTTCTCCTTCTATAAATGAGGAGGGGGGCGGAGCCCCCGTTGCTCATCTCTTCTTGCTCGCTTCTCCTTCCTCGCCTAATTGCTAGCAGCGACCCCCATGGTGCCTACGAAGAGGTTCTCGGCCGCGGAGAAGGGGAAGGCTCGCCAGGAGGGGCCCGGCTCCCCGCCACCCAAGCGTGGGCGCGACAGTCCCCGTAAGCACGCTGCGACCGCCGCCATGGCTCCTCGCTGCCGCGGCGGTGCCTTTTCTTGTGGTGGGGCTCGCCCTGATCGTGGAAGCCCCGTCAATAAGGGGAGGCGCGCCATGGTCGCACGGCCTCCTCGGTCGTGCTTCCACTCGGCGGAGGTGCTGCCAGAGTTCGTCGTGTGGTCGGAGAACCCGGCCGGCACCTGGCTTCAGCTCCCGCGCTTCTTTGTGAGCGAGCTGCCGGCCACAGGTCCAGGCGGGCTCTGGCTGCAGGCGGACGGCTGCTGCAGCAAAGCTTCGTGGGTCACTATCGAGGTCTCTGTCACAGGCAACGCAGCCCTGGCCCGCGGGTGGCAGACGTTTGCCCGCGCGCGTGGCCTGGGTAGGCGGTGCACCCTCCACTTCAAGTATGACGACAACGCGACCCTCTACGTGAGGGTGTTCGGAGAAGACGGCCGCCGCGTCGGGTGCTGCCCCGAGGACAACAACGGCGACGAGGTGCTTGGCCTTGGTGACGGTCGAGACGAGGGTGAGGACGGTCTTGCCTTCCGTGCTGGCCGCCGCTCGCCCAGCTACGTCGACTCCCCCTCCGGCAACAGCTCCAGCAGCGGTGGCTACGACCAGCCGTCGCGCCTGCTTCGAGGGTGGCAGCGGGTCGTCTCATCGCCCCAGTAAAGCGCGAGGAGGGGTCTAGCTGAGCCCATGAGAGTGACATGGGTCCATCCTTGCGAGCTGCCACAGGGGCATGCGCCGCTTTTGTTTTGTTTTTCTTTTTCTTCCTGCATTTAAGAGAGAGACAAGTATGGGGCCCCGCGGGGGCGTGCAACAAACTATGAATTCCAAGTTGTTATGATGTGTTTATTGTTCCTGTGTCACGTCGCCATATCAAGGTTTTATATAGGCACGTAGGAATAACTTAGCTTGACGCGCTTGAAGTCGTTTCCGCCTCACGAGGCGCGCATTTCTCAGTACCTTGCGAGGGGTCTAGGAACTGCAAAAAATTGTTAGGAGATCTTGAGCCCTGGTCGCAGGCGCCACTGGCCATGACCCAGCGCCTCGCATCGCGGTAGCCGAGAGGCACGGATTGAGAGAGGAGCGCCAGCTTGCGGCTCGAACAAGAGTGCCTCGCGAGAAAACAGAGAAGACACGAGGGCACCTGTCCAGCCCCCTCGCGAGGGACACGCGATAGAGTACAGGTCAAACAGAGAACTGAAGGCAGAAACAGAGGCAGAAGGCGATGGAACAAGACCGGCAAGGAACACTAGAAAGCAAATTTCGATTAAAGACGGGCAAGCCAACTACGGAAAGCAAATGAAAAGCCGCGTCCGGCACCTAGTCTAGTCTTCTTGTCTTCTCACCAGCGCGGAGCTAAGTGCTGCCACTAGGACGTGGGAGGGAGCCCAGAGGCCCGACGGCGGCACTCCTGAGACTCTGGGGCGTGTACAGCCCCACTCATTATTACGTGAGAGTGTCACGAGCGGAGACCTTCACAGGCACTGGGCCTTCTTCACAGGCGTTGGGCCTTTCTTCATGGGTAGAACTTCCGGAGGTGCTGGATGTTCCAGGCGTTCTGGATGGGTACCCCGTCCTGCGTCTCCAGGCGCACGGCGCCAGGCCTGGAGACATGGGCGACCCTAAACGGGCCCTCCCACATGGGTGAGAGCTTATGCAGCCCTTCCCTGGAGAGCGCCCGCCTTAGGACGAGGTCACCCACCTCGAGCGTCCTGGAGCGGATGATGCGATAGTGGTACCGTCGCAGCGCCTGCTGATATCTTGCCGCCCGTAGCGTGGCTTCACGGCGGCGTTCCTCCCCCGGCACGAGGTCCATCCCTCGCATGGCATCCTGCTGCGCCTCATCAAACACCAGGACCCGCGCGGAGCGATGCTTGACCTCGTGAGGGAGAACCGCCTCTGCTCTGTAGACGAGGGAGAATGGGGTCTCGCCCGTTGGCTTGGTGGCGGTGGTGCGGATGGACCACAGCACGGACTGGAGCTTGTCGTGCCAGCCCCTGCCGCAGGCCTCAAGCTTCTTCTTGAAGGTCCTGGTCTTGAGGCCTCTCAGGACCTCCGCGTTGGCGCGTTCGGCCTGACCATTGCTCCGGGAGTGCGCCACCGAAGCCTAGCGGATCTGCGTTCCAAGGTTAGCACAATATGTCTTGAAGAGATTGCTAGTGAACTGCGAGCCGTTATTGGTGATGTTGCTGTTAGGGACCCCAAACCGGCTCACGAGACCTTTGATGAACTTGACTGCGGAGCCGGCCAGGATGGTGTGGATGGCTTCTACCTCTGCCCACTTGGTGAACTTGTCGATGGCGACGTAGAGGTAGCGGTAGCCCCCAGGCGCTCGAGGGAACGGGCCCAAGATATCCAGCCCCCAGACCGCGAATGGCCACGAGAGTGGGATGGTCTGGAGGCCCTGAGCCGGCTGATGGATCTGCTTGGCGTGGAACTGACAGGCCTTACAGGACTTCACCAGCTCAATCGCGTCGCTGAGTGTCGTAGGCCAGTAGAATCCGCTGTAAAACACCTTTCCGATGAGGGTCCATGACGACGAGTGGTGCCCGCAGTCCCCGCCATGTATGTCGGCTAGCAGCTCCTTCCCCTGCTCCCTGGAGATGCAACACAGGGAAACATCATTTGGCCACTTCCTGTATAAGTCACCAACCTGGATGCAGTATGCCGTGGCCTGTCAGGCCATACGCTACGCGTCCTCCTCCTTCTCCGTCAGCGTCCCTTGCATCAGGTATTCCTTGAATTCCTTGGTCCAGCACCCCTCCTGAGGCTCGAGCGCCAAGAGTAAGCGCGCTCCCATGGTCGTGCCGCAAGCCGGGGCTCCCGAGGCAGGTAGTTGAGGAAGCTCCTCCCGAGGCAGCGCTGTTCTTGAAAGTGGTGGTGTTACCGATGGCTTGAAGAGCCGCTCCTCGAAGACGCAAGGTTCTTGGGGCAGCCGCTTGGATGCTCTCCTGGCGATGTCGTCGGCTTCTTTGTTGGTGCCACGGGGCACGTGCTGCAATTCCAGGCCCAAGAACTGCTTCTCCATCTTGCGTACCTCCGCGAGGTACGCCACCATGTGCTCGTCCTTCGGCTCATATACCTTGTTGGAGAAGTTGATGAGGAGCTGCGAGTTGCCCTTGATGGTGAGGCGCTTCACTCCCAGGGCCACCGCAGCCTTGAGACCAGCTACGAGGCCTTCGTACTCTGCTATGTTGTTGGAGACCTTCTCGCCCTGCTGGAAGCAAAGCTGCACGGCATAGTAAAGCTTGTCCGGAGTGGGTGAGATGAGCACTGCTCCGGCCCCCGCGCCCTGGCGCGCAAAGACACCACCGAAATACATAACCCAGCCGTCTGGCGCTTCACTCCCAGGCGAGAGGGACCGACCCTCGCCTTCTTCAAGCCCCGGGGTGTCCGTCCATTCTGCCACAAAATCAGCGAGCGCGGCTCCCTTGATGACCCTGGTTGTGCTGAACTCCAACTGAAATGTCTGCAGCTCGATGTTCCACTCAGCGACTCTCCCGGCGGAGTTGGGGCTCCTGAGCACCCTCTCCAACGGGTAGGCCGAGACGACCTTGATGGGGTGACCTTTAAAGTAGTGCCGCAGCTTATGCGAGGCCACCAAGAGCGCGAGCAGGAGCTTCTGAGGCATGGGGTACCGCGCCCTCGCATCCCGCAGCACCGTGCTGACAAAATACATAGGGTGCTCGACAAGGGCGGGTGCATTGACGAGGCTCGCGGCTTCCGGAGGTTGGGGGCGCCTCCTGGGACGACGAAGCCCCCAAAGCCTGGTCGCTCGTTGGGGCCTCCGTAGGCCCAGGTGCGCCATCTTGTTGAGCCTGGTCCTTTGCTGACGTCAACGCAGCCCTCACGGAGCCCTCTGGGTCTTGCGCCGCCCCGGCTGAGGGAGCGGCTTGGTGCGACGCATCCCGGACCGCCACCAGAGTTGCGCTGGCGGAGTAAGGGGTGGCGGCCAGGTACAGCGCCAGGGGCTTGAGAGGTTGGGGCGCCACCATCACTGGAGGGCTAGTTAGGTATCTCTTGAGGTCTTGAAACGCTTGGTCGGCCTCCAGGGTCCACTTGAATGGGCCCTTCTTCTTCATCAGCTTGAAGAATGGTAGGGCGCGCTCTCCCAGCTTTGAGATGAAGCGCCCCAACGCAGTCACGCGACCAGCAAGCTTCTGCATCTCCTTCAGGGTTTGTGGTGGACTCATGTCTTCGATTGCCTTAACCTTCTCTGGGTTGGCCTCGATCCCTCTGTGGGACACGAGGAAACCCAGCAGCTTGCCAGAAGGGACGCCAAACACGCATTTCTCCGGGTTGAGCCGCAAGTCCACCCGGCACAGGCTTTCGAAGGTCTCCTCCAGGTCCTAAATTAAAGTTCTTGCCTCCCAAGACTTCACCACAATGTCGTCGACGTAGACTTCAGCGTTCCTCCCGAGCTGCTGACCCAGGGCGATGTGCATCAGCCTTGGAAGGTCGCGCCCGCATTGCGCAGCCCGAACGGCATGCAAGTGTAGCGGTATACCCGCACAGGGTCAGGAAGGCCATCTTCTCGTAATCTTCTACCGCCATCTTGATCTGGTGGTAGCCTGAAAACGCATCTAGGAAGCACAGCAGGTCGCACTCGGCAGTGGAGTCGACGATCTGGTCAATGCGAGGAAGCGGGAACGGATCTTGGGGGCAGGCCTTGTTGAGGTTGGTGAAGTCGACACACATGCACTCCTTTCCGCCTTTCTTGGGCACAACGACCAGGTTTGCCAACCATTCACGGTACCGGACCTCGCGAATGACATCTGCTGCCTCCAGCTTGCGGGTTTCTTGGACAATGAAGGACTGCTTCTCCGTGGACTGCCGCCGCGCCCTCTGCTTCACAGGGCGTACATTGGGGCACACCTTCAAGTGGTGCTCAATCACTCCTCTTGGGACCCCTACCAGCTGATTGGGCTCCCAGGCGAATACTTCCTTGTTTTCGCAAGAACTTCACCAGTGCCTCCTCTTGATCGAGGTCAAGGTTGGCACCTATAGTGAAGGTGGCCCCCGAGGACCCATCTTCCTCGACCGGCACCTGCTTGGTTTTCGCCCGGTCTTGAGTGAACAACTGCTTCTTCTTGGTTGGTGTAGCTTCCTTAATTCCGGAGGTGTCCGCGTTGGCCGGTTGCGCCGTCGCGGCGGTCCAGAGGGCAAGCTTGAGTGCCGCAAGAGCCTCCTTGGTATCTCCTACTATGGTGAGGACGCCCTTGCTCCCAAGCATCTTCATGAGGTTGTAGGCCGGATGGGTCACCGCCATGAACTGAGCCAGAGCCGGGTACCCGAGAATCGCATTGTACGGGAGGCTGATGTGGGCGATGTCGAAGTCGATCAGCTCGGTGCGGTAGTTGTCGCGAGTGCCGAACGTCACAGGCAGGGGGATCTGCCCAAGGGGACTAGCGGAGCCGCCACCGACTCCAGAGAAGGTCTTGCTAGGGCGAAGCCGCTCGAGTGGTACGTGAAGAAGGCTAAAAGCTTCCACGGAGAGCACATTGAGGCCGGCGCCGCCGTTAATAAGGGTCTTGGTGACGGCAATGCTGCAGATGGTGGGGGTGCAGAGCATTGGGAGCACGCCCGAGCCGACAGTGGTGACAGGGTGATCCCCCGAGTCACAGGTTAGGTCGGCCTCGGGCGCCGCCCAACCCGGGGGAGCCCCCTGCCACGTGGAGGTGGCGCCAATATGGCGGAAGAACGGCTTGGTGTGGCAGTCCGAGGGCGGCGCCTGCGAGCCGCCGAGGAGGGTCGCGACCGCATGTGGCGCCGGTGCTGCGAAGCGCGCGGCGAAGAGGCCGCGCAACTCCTCCCAAGGTGCCACCGTGGACCCGGGGAGGTTGACCAGCCTGGCGCGCGGCACGCCAGTGAGGGCCATGGGAAGCCAGTTGGCCATGACCTTTTGTCATCACCCCCAGCCTTAAGGACGGCCTCCTCGTACGCCAGCAGGAACGACATCGGGTCCGCCGCGCCGTCGTAGCATGGTGGCATCCCCGGCTTGAACTTGGGCGGCCACCGCACCTGCCGTAAGGCGGGGGCCAAGTCTCGGAGCCCCCTGGCCCCGCCGCTGGCATCAGTCGTCGGAGTGGGAAGCGCGGCGCCTGCCATGGGGGCGAAGCGCGGTGGTGGCGAAGCGCAGATCGATGGAAGGAAAGCTCCGGCGCACCCCTATCTGGCGCGCCAAATGTCGGATTTCGGGTTCCGGCAAAACCCTCGAGGTTCGAACACTGGGGTGCGCACGAAGATCTCCCCCTACCTAAGGGAGCACGCCCGAGCCGACAGTGGTGACAGGGTGATCCCCCGAGTCAAAGGTTAGGTCGGCCTCGGGCGCCGCCCAACCCGGGGGAGCCCCCTGCCGCGTGGAGGTGGCGCCAATATGGCGGAAGAACGGCTTGGTGTGGCGGTCCGAGGGCGGCGCCTGCGAGCCGCCAAGGATGGCCGCGACCGCATGTGGCGCCGGTGCTGCGAAACGCGCGGCGAAGAGGCCGCGCAACTCCTCCCAAGATGCCACCGTGGACCCGGGGAGGTTGAGCAGCCAGGCGCGCGGCATGCCAGTGAGGGCCATGGGAAGCCAGTTGGCCATGAACTTTTGTCATCGCCCCCAGCCTTAAGGACGGCCTCCTCGTATGCCAGCAGGAACACCATCAGGTCCGTCGCGCCGTCGTAGCACGGTGGCATCCCCGGCTTGAACTTGGGCGGCCATCGCACCTGCCGTAAGGCGGGGGCCAAGGCTCGGAGCCCCCTGGCCCCACCGCTGGCATCAGTCGTCGGAGCGGGAAGCGCGGCGCCTGCCATGGGGGCGAAGCGCGGTGGTGGCGAAGCGCAGATCGATGGAAGGAAAGCTCCGGCGCACCCCTACCTGGCGCGCCAAATGTCGGATTTCGGGTTCCGGCAAAACCCTCGAGGTTCGAACACTGGGGTGCGCACGAAGATCTCCCCTACCTAATCACGCCCTCAGCCTCACCGCGATCTCAAGGCCTAGCTCAACGAACCTGCAACACAAGAGACACGAGATTTATACTAGCCCGGGCCACCATTGTGGTGTAATACCCTAGTCTAGTGTGGTGTGGTCGATTTGCCTCTTGGGCTGAGGATGAACAGTACAAGGGAAGAACAGCCTCCTGAGGAGAGGTGTTCTTGTGCTTGGTGGACTTATGGGTGAGGGTGATCTGAATCTGTTCTAGCTGAGTTCAGTTGCCTCCTACTGTGGTGGCTAGTCCTATTTATAGAGGCCCTGGTCCTCTCCCCAAATATTGAGCGGGAAGGGAGCCAACAACGGCCAAATTCGAAGGGAGGCAACTAGTGCAAGTTATCCTGACTAAAGGTGGTCTTCGCCTGCCAAAGGCTCTGGTGGTGACGCCGTCTTGGGCTCCATGGTGACCTTCGTCCTGCCGTCCTGCTGGTCTTAGTCTCGTTGCACCGATATGGAAACCTTTGCCTGATGCCTCAGGACTCCTCGCCTGCGCTTGCCCCTTTGGCACCAAAGAGGAAATGAGGACACTGCGCGCACTAGCTCCCGCCTAGCTCCAGTCGTCATGGCTTGCATCACAGGAACCTCGCGAGGTGTCCCTTGCCTTGATCTCTCCGCCCCTCGCGAGCCAGCCTGGTGAGGCCGCTCCCAAGGAGGTCTTGTGTCGTCCCCCTCGCGAGGGTCTTGAGTGTTTGCTGGTGAAGATGGGCCATACAGGGCCGCTGGCGGAGCCACGCCATGGGCCGCAGGCAGGCAAGTCTGGGGACCCCCGTTCCCAGGACGCCGACACCTTGGATGAGTTTCTTAGTGATGAGGGGATCAAGCATCAATATTCCGCACCTTACACCCCTCAAAAAAATGGTGTAGCGGAGTGTAAGAACCGGACCTTGATGGACGCGGCAAGAACCGTGATGGCAGAGTTCAAGTCTCCATACAACTTTTGGGCCGAAGCCATCAACACCGCTTGTCATGCATCCAATCGGCTCTATCTCCGTAAAGGCTTGAACAAGACTCCATATGAGATACTCACTCGCAACAAGCCCAACCTCAAGTACATCCGGGTGTTCGGGTGTAAGTGTTTCATTCTCAAGAAAGGTGTTCATTTGTCTAAATTTGAGGGTAGAGCTCATGAGGGCATATTTGTTGGTTATGCTACAAACTCTCATGCTTACCATGTCCTCAACAATTCCACCGGACTCATTGAGGAGACGTGTAACATGGAGTTTGATGAGAATAACGGCTCCCAAGTGGAGCAAAGTGGTACTTGTGATATAGGTGATGAAATTCCTCCCCAAGCCATAAGAAGAATGGGTGTTGGCTATATCATACCCATTGAGGAACCCCTTGTGGCCGAAGGAGGACAATCTTCTACTCAAGTGGAACCATCACCAACCCAAGACCCACACGCTTCCGAAGAACAAAGTGAAGGCCCTCAACCAAATGAACAAGATCAAGGGCAAGATCAACCCCAAGATGATGGTGAACCACCAAGTGATGCTAAAAGGTCAAGTTCTTACCACCGAGCAAGTTCAAGATCAAGAGCAAGCTCAAGATCAAGAACAAGCTCAAGACGACGCTCTAGATGATCAAGTTACCGCTCCTCAACTCTCTCTTGAGGAGGAATTAAAGGGGGTAAGCACTCGTAGACAATTAGCAAACTATTGTGAACATCACGCGTTTGTTTCTTCTGTTGAACCCCAAAAGGTCTATGAGGCGCTTGAGGATCCGGATTGTCTTAATGCCATGCATGAAGAACTCAACAACTTCGAGCACAACAAGGTGTGGAGATTGGTGCCAAGGCCAAAGGAGAACCATAATGTTATTGAAACCAAGTGGACATTCAAGAACAAGCAAGATGCTCATGAGATTATCATTCACAACAAGGCTCGTTTGGTAGCACAAGGCTACTCCCAAGTCGAGGGTATCGACTACGATGAAACCTTTGCTCCCGTTACCCGCCTTGAATCTATTTGTTTGTTGATTGCTTATGCTTCTCATCATAACTTCAAGTTGCAACAAATGGATGTGAAGAGTGCTTTTCTTAATGGTCCTATTAATGAGCTGGTGTATGTCAAACAACCCCCGGGGTTTGAGGATCCCGAGTTCCCCAATCATGTGTACCAACTCGACAAGGCACTCTATGGCCTTAAACAAGCCCCACGTGCGTGGTATGAGCACCTTACCGAGTTGTTGCAAGATCGTGGGTTTGAAATCAGGAAAATCGACTCTACTCTTTTTACTAAGAAGGTCAAAAGGGAGTTGTTTGTATGCGAACTATATGTTGATGATATTATCTTTGGTTCTCCTAACAAAGCTTTCAATGAGGAGTTTGTCGCTCTCATGACCTCGAAGTTCAAGATGTCCATGATGGGAGAGTTGAAATTCTTTCTCGGGTTCAAAATCAAACAAAGAAGAGAAGGAACCTTCATCAACCAAGCCAAATACACTCAAGACAAGCTCATGAGATTCAAGCTAAGTGATGTCAAGCCGGCTTCCACTCCAATGCCCGTCAAATGCCAACTCGACATAGATCCCAATGGTAAAGCGGTGGATCAAAAGGTATATAGTTCTACGATAGGCTCCTTGATTTACCTTTGTGCATCGGATATCATGTTGAGTGTGGGAATTTGTGCACGGTTTCAAGCCGCACCTAAGGAAAGCCACTATGTGGCGGTCAAGCGAATCTTTCGATATTTGGCTCATACCCCCAAACTTTGGCTTGTGGTACCCAAGAGGAGCAAACTTCAACCTTGTGGGTTTTCCGGACTTGGATTGGGCGGGAGACAAAGTGGATAGGAACTCAACTTCCGGAGGGTGCCAATTTCTTGGTTGCTCTTTCGTGAGTTGGTCTTCTAAGAAACAAAGTTGTGTGTCTCTCTCGTCCACCGAAGCGGAGTATGTGGCCGCCGGTAGTTGTTGTGCTCAACTTCTATGGGTGAGGCAAACTTTAAAGGATTACGGTGTCATTTGTGACAAAGTGCCTCTTTGGTGTGACAATGAAAGTGCCATCAAGATTTCTCTCAACTCGGTGCAACACTTGAAGACGAAGCATATTGAGATTCGGTATCACTTCATCCAGGATCACATTAGGCGAGGGGAGATCGAGCTCAACTATGTCAACACTCATGATAACCTTGCAGATATTTTCACGAAGCCCTTGGATGAAGAAAGATTTTGTGAGTTAAGACATGAGCTAAATATCATTGATTTGAGCAATGTGGCTTGAACCTTTGCACACCCCACCATACTCATCTTGATGTCTTGTTTAGGTGTAGGCATGGACATAGGGGGAGTGTTGTTCTCTCAATGAACTATCCCTCCCCCCATTATGCATAAATTGATCAACTATTTCACATTAGCCATTTTTATGGTACTTGTGATTCAAAGACGAGTTTTGGTCATGGGCCCAAGGATAATTCTTCGCGGTGCCATACCAATTGACTCAAACATAGGTGGCTCCAGCCACTGCCCTCTCTCTTTGAGAGGTTTTGGTTCGTGTTTGGTCCTCGTGGTCTTTTGCTTTCTTGTGAGCCATGGTTGTGTTTGATTTTCCTTCATGTGTGCTCGTTTGTGTGTCCGGCTGCTTGAAGTTTGCATTGCAAAGGCCATGTTTTTCTGTTGTTGTCGAAACGAGCACTTTCTTGGGTTCGCGTTACTACCGTGGCAAGCCACGGTACTACCGCTGGAGATGGGTGCTCTTGTGTTTTGCATAGCTGCGCCCATGGCACGGTACTACCGCTTCCATCGCGGTAGCAATTTTTTACTACTGCTGGAAGAGTGGTACTACTGCCCTGTGTGTGGTACTTCTGCCCGGGCAGTACTACCGCGATGACCTGCGGTACTACCGCGCTGTCGCGAGCGCGTGGGGGTTAAGAGCGGGCAGGGGGAGTTCCAACTCCCCCATACCCATTCATCTCTTCCCCTCACATCGTCTCTCTCTCCTGCCCAAGAATGGCACCGGAGGACCTCGCCGGATCTCCGTCTCCGGCCACTCTCCTCGCATTCCAACTGGTGGGATCGATCCCCACCTCACCCTCTTGCCATGGAACCCGGTATCTCCCTTAGTCCCTCTCTCTTTGCCCCATTGTTGTGCTTCTAGGTTTTGGGAGATGCATCTGTAGTTCTTGTGATTTTTGGCTAAATCTTTGCAAGAGGAGATTGTAGGAGAGTGCTAGTGCAGTAGATATGCTATTTGGTGTGTTGCAACAATGTAGTTTTGACCAACGGTACTACCAATCTAAATTTACGGATGTTCATAGATCTGTTCTTGCGAAGATCTGTTCCATGCGGTACTACCGCTCCTCTGGAGCGGTACTACCACTCGCTCATGTGAGATCCGCCCCATGTGGTACTACCGCTCCTCTGGAGCGGTACTACCGCCCGGCGCGCAGAAGTAAAAATTTACTTCTGCTCTAAGCGCGGTACTACCGTGCCAACCCGGCCAGTACTACCGCGGCTAGAGCGGATGTAAATTTTTACGTCCGCATCCTGGCCCGGTACTACCGTTGAGTTAAAAAATTACTTTGTTTTGTCCACCCAATCTCATTTCTACATGTTTTGTTTGGTTTTGGCCTTGGTCTTTGCAATAATCCTTCTCGCTCTTGTCGTGTGTTTGTGTTTGTATGTCACAGGTGGTGGCTCCGGTTCCAATGCAAGGCGCTCGGATCCCAGCCATGACACGAGCTCCAAGCGTCTTCGCAACCAAGAAGCTCCTGAGGGCTCCAGTGCCCCACAACGCCACGTCAAGACCACAGCTAACAAGTTCAACTAGCCAACCATCAGCATGGATGAAATGCCTCAAGCGGAGTTTTTGATTCGAAGGAAGCTCAACCCTTATGTCAGGACTAGAGAACTCAGCAGGGGAAATGACTTGTTCTAGACCAAGCAACAAAATCTCATCTTCTTAGATGTGATCAAGGCCAAGCAGAACACCTATGTGCCCGTTCAGTGGATTGACATGGACCATGAAGAAGAACCGGATATATTTTGGTGAGCCTCTAGATTTGGTGGAGCAGTTTGGTATTGAGGAGATCATCACTTTCCACCTTGACTTTGACCCGGAGTTGGTGGCTCAGTTCTTTGATTTGGTCCACTTCCACACGGATGAGAAGCGGACCATGACTTGGATGACAAATGGCAAGAGGATGTCTGCTGAGTGGAAGGAGTTCATGGATATGTTGATCATTCGTGATGAGGGGCTTGATGTGCCCATTGGTGCCCGCCCACATGCCAACCCAGAGTCTGCTAACAAGAACAAACTTCAACCCTTTCTTGTTGAGAAGACACTCCCAAATGGCAATAAGTCGTTTGTGTTGAACCCGTTTCTTGACATCATGCACCGGATCTTACGCAACTCTCTGTTTCCTCGCATAGGCGACAAGGACAAGGTGCACTCCTATCTCGTGGACATGATGCTCATGTGTGAGGAAGCCCGTTGTCAACAACATGAACCACTGGATGTCTCTCATATCATGTGGAGTGAGCTTCAGTTTGATGAGTTCCATCGTAAGGTGCGCATCTATGGACCTTATTTGTTCCTCTTGATCTCGAAGACTTGGGAGAAGCTCTTTCCAGGTGAAGAGTTTCTTGCTCCCAACTGGATTTGCCATGAGCCTATTAAGCTGCGCCAGAAGAACAAGTGAGCCAACACCACTACCCGGGCTAAGGTCGAGGCTGCACGGATGGATGTTGATGAGGATGAGTTTGAGGAGGAGGAGGTTGAGGACAGTTTCGAGGGGTACACTCCTCCGTCTGCTGAGGCATCTTGGGCTAAGAAGCTCAAGGCAAAGATGAAGGCTCTGTTCTGCATGCAGGCCTAGGGACAGTACAAGACCCACGTTGCTCAGAAGGAGAGTCGCCAGCGCGACAAGAGGATCTTGAGGAAGCTTGGCGAGCAAGTCTTGAGCGGGTCAGAGAAGAACATCACTCCTGAGGCTGCCTGGATGGCGAAGCAGGGCTATCAGTGGACTGAGTTAGATGGGTGTCCATTCCTGATGCTGAGAAAGATGAGGAGGTTGATGGGTGATCACGTCAGTGGGAGCTACCACCTGTGTCGTAGGTGTCCTCTCTGACTTTCTGGTGTCTCGATGCCAAAGGGGGAGAGAGTGTAGGATTGCGAGTCTTGTGTCTCTTTGCTTTCGTTTCATTGAACCTTCGTTGCTTTGGTTTGTGTTGGTGTGCGTGTGAGACCAGGAGACTTATTCTATCATATGGTGTGAGACATATGAACTCAAGCTTATCCTTTATTGTCTAGTATGTTTAGTAGAATTGTGAGCTTATTTTATCTTGTGCCCTTTACTTCGTCCTCACTTATTATACCTTGCCTCAATGCTTATTGTCACTTATATTGTTGCAAGTTTTGCCTTGTCTATAAAATATAGGGGGGGGGGTGTTGATCCTAGTATGTGTGTCGTGCAGTCCAAAGCATATCTATAGAGTGCACACATCTAGGGGGAGCGTGTCTATATTTTATAGATGTTGGGTTTGCTTATGTTCATTTTATATCCTTATGTGCAAATCCCGTATTGTGATCAATCCACCAAAAAGGGGGAGATTGTAAGGGCATATTTCTCCCTATGTGGTTTTGGTGATTGATGAAAGTGCATTTGCGAACTAATCGTGTGCATTGAGCATTTCAGATATCTCATGTCTAGGCACAAGACGATTTGGTGCCCCTCGGAGCCTATCGAAGACGGCGGTTTGCTACATTTCTTTTCAGTGGATTTGAGTCGTAGGAAAGCCGTACTATTAAGAGGGGGTCCGCTTCGGAAAGGTTAGGGTGGAATCAACATGTACACATATGTTCCTTTGCACCACCTTTCCTTCACTTCATTGGAGCACCGTCCGTTTATCCTTGTCTCTGCGAGATGAAGGCTTCCAAGTGCTATAGTTTCTGTGGCATGCGGTAGTACTACTCAAGGGAGCAGTAGTACCGCAGGGGTCCGCAGTAGTACCGCTCAGGGAAGCGGTAGTACCGCTCCTCGTGAGCGGTAGTACCGCTACCTCTAACCCAGAACGTTGTCACTCATGGAAGTAGGCGCAGAAGTAATTTTTTACCTCCGCCCCTACGCAGTAGTACCGCTCCCTGCGAGCGGTAGTACCGTGCCGGATTTTCGCACGTCCCAAACTCATCGGAAGTAGTCACGGACGTAATTTATTTAGTCCGTGCCTTTTCCAGCCCAGTTGAGCCCTGCCCTGCAGTAGTACCGCATGGGGGCGCGGGAGTACCGCCCCGGCGGTTCTACCGCTCGTTGCCTAGTGCAACATGACCTCACCTGGCTTCTACCGCACGAGCGGTAGTACTGCAACAAGATGCAGTAGTACCCTAGCGCCTTGCGGTAGTACCGCGAGCGTGTGCGGTAGTACCGCGTCTCACGGGCTGAGTGAGTGGGTAACGGTTGGATCTTTTCCCCCACTATATAAAGGGGGTCTTCTTCCCCAAGAAGACCACCTCTTCCCTCTCCAAGCTCCATTGTTGCTCAAAGCTCCATTTTCGCCCGATCTCTCTCCCTAGCCAATCAAACTTGTTGATTTTCTAGGGATTGGTTGAGAAGGCCCCGATCTACTCTTCCACCAAGAGAAATTTGATTCCCCCACTAATCCCTTGCGGATCTTGTTACTCTTGGGTGTTTGAGCACCCTAGACAGTTGAGGTCACCGCGGAGCCATATTCCATTGTGGTGAAGCTTCGTGGTGTCGTTGGGAGCCTCCGATTAAGTTGTGGAGATTGCCCCAACCTTGTTTGTAAAGGTCGGTCGCCGCCTCCAAGGGCACCAATAGTGGAATCATGACATCTCGCATTGTGTGAGGGCGTGAGGAGAATACGGTGGCCCTAGTGGCTTCTTGGGGAGCATTGTGCCTCCACACCGCTCCATCGGAGACGGACTTCCTCTCGAAGGGAAGGAACTTCGGCAACACATCCTCGTCTCCACCGGCTCCACTCTTGGTTATCTCTTACCTTTACTTGTGCAAGCTTATATTGTGTTGTATCCCTTGCTTGCTTGTGTGCTTGTTGTTGTTGCATCATACAGGTTGCCCGCCTAGTTGCATATCTAGACAACCTATTATGATGCTAAGTTTAATTTGGTAAAGAAAAGCTAAAAATTGTTAGTTTCCTATTCGCCCCCCCCCCCCTCTAGTCAACCATATCGATCCTTTCAGGTATATATGATATACATGTTATTGATGTGTAATTTACTAGTGTTCATAGCAACCCCTGGGTATTTGATACCGGTTCAGTTGCTGAGATTAGTAACTCGAAAAGGGAGTTGCAGAATGAATAGAGACTATTTAAGCACAAGGTGACGATGTGTTTTCCAAGGTTGATACGATCACCATCGCACAATCCCTCTACCTTCGGGATTGGTGTTGAACCTAAATAAATGATATTTGGTGTTTGCGTTGAGCTCGAATATGATTAGATCAAGTTTATTGCAATACCGTTATTCATTTGAATCAGAGAATAACTGTTGTTCTGTTTACATGAATAAAACCTTCTATGGTCATACACCCGATGTAAATGGTTTATTGAATCTCGATCGTAGTGATACACATATTCATAATATTGATGCCAAAAGATGCAAAGTTGATAATGATAGTGCAACATACATGTGGCACTGCCGTTTTGGTCATATTGGTGTAAAGCGCATGAAGAAACTTCATGCGGATGCACTTTTGGAATCACTTGATTATGAATCATTTGATGCTTGTGAACCATGCCTCATGGGCAAGATGACTAAAACTCCGTTCTCCGGAACAATGGACCAAGCTAATGACTTACTGGAAAAAATACATACCAATGTATGCGATCCGATGAGTGTTGAGGCACGCGGCGCGTATCATTATTTTCTAACCTTCAGAGATGATTTGAGTGGGTATGGGTATATCTACTTGATGAAACACAAGTCTGAAATATTTGAAAAGTTCAAAGAATTTCGGAGTGAAGGGGAGAATCATCGTAACAACAAAATAAAGTTTCTACGATCTGATCATGGAGGAGAATATTTGAGTTATGAGTTTGGCCTTCATTTAAAACAACGTGAAATTGTTTCACAACTCACGCCACCTGGAACACCACAGCGTAATGGTGTGTCTGAACGTCCTAACCATACTTTATAGGATATGGCGCGTTCTATCATGTCTCTTAACGATTTACCACTATCGTTTTTGGGGTTATGCATTAGAGACAGCCGCATTCACGTTAAATAGGGCACCGTCTAAATCCGTTGAGACGACACTGTATAAACTATGGTTTGGCAAGAAATCTAAGCTGTCGTTTCTTAAAAGTTTGGGGATGTGACACTTATGTCAAAAGGCTTCAGCCTGATAAGCTCCAACCCAAAGCGGAGAAGTGCGTCTTCATAGGATACCCTAAGGAAACAGTTGGGTACACCTTCTACTACAGATCCAAAGGAAAGGTCTTTGTTGCCAAGAATGGATCCTTTCTAGAGAAGGAGTTTCTCTCGAAAGAAGTGAGTGGGAGGAAAGTAGAACTTTATGAGGTAATTGTACCTTCTCTCAATTTGGAAAGTAGCACATCAGAGAAATCCGTTCCCGTGATGCCTACACCAATTAGAGAGGAAGCTATTGATGATGATCATGAAACTTCAGATCAAGTTGCTACTGAACCTCATAGGTTGACCAGAGCACGATCCGCACTAGAGTGGTAAGGCAATCATGTCCTGGAAGTCATGTTGTTGGACAACAGTGAACCTATGAACTATGAAGAAGCTATGATGAGCCCAGATTTCGATAAATGGTTTGAGGCCATGAAATCTGAGATAGGATCCATGTATGAGAAACAAAGTATGGACTTTGGTGGACTTGTCCGATGATCGGCAAGACAGAGAAAATAGATGGATCTTCAAGAAGAAGACTGACACTGATGGTAATGTTACTGTCTACAAAGCTCGACTTGTCGCGAAAGGTTTTTCGACAAGTTCAAGGGGTTGACTCTGATGAGACTTTCTCACCCGTAGCGATGCTTAAGTCTGTCCGAATCATTTTAGCAATTGCCGCATTTTATGAAATTTGGCAAATGGACGTCAAAACTTCATTCCTTAATGGATTTTTTAAAGAAGAGTTGTATATGATGCAACCAGAAGGTTTTGTCGATCCTAAAGGTGCTAACAAAGTGTGCAAGCTCCAGCGATCCATCTATGGACTGGTGCAAGAATCTCGGAGTTGGAATATACGCTTTGATGAGGTTATCAAAGCATATGGTTTTATACAGACTTACGGTGAAGCCTGTATTTACAAGAAAGTGAGTGGGAGCTCTGTAGCATTTCTGATAGTATATGTGGATGACATTTGTTTATTGGAAATGATATAGAATTTCTGGATAGCATAAAAGGATACTTGAATAAGAATTTTTCAATGAAAGACCTCGGCGATGCTGCTTATATATTGGGCATCAAGATCTATAGGGATATATCGAGACGCTTAATAGGACTTTCATAAAACACATACCTTGACAAAAATTTTGATGAAGTTCAAAATGGATCAGTCAAAGAAGGAGTTCTAGCCTGTATTGTAAGGTGTGAAGTTGAGTAAGACTCAAAGCCCGACCACGGCAGAAGATAGAGAGAGAATGAAAGTCATTCCATATGCCTCAGCCATAGGTTCTTTAAAGTATGCCATACTATGTACCAGACCTATTTTGTACCTTGCCATGAGTTTGGCAAGGGGGTACAATAGTGATCCAGGAGTAGATCACTGGACAACGGTCAAAATTATCCTTAGTTACCTAAGAGGACTAAGGAAATATTTCTCTGTTATGGAAGTGATAAAGAGTTTGTCGTAACGGGTTACACTGATGCAAGCTTTAACACCAATTCAGGTGACTCTGAGTCTCAATCTGGATACATATTGAACGTGGGAGCAATTAGCTAGAGTAGCTCCATGCATAGCATTGTAGACATAGAAACTTGCAAAATACATATGGATCTGAATGTGGCAGACCCGTTGACTAAACCTCTCTCACAAGCAAAACATGATCATACCTTAGTACTCTTTGCGTATTAATCACATGGCGATGTGAACTAGATTATTGACTCTAGTAAACTCTTTGGGTGTTAGTCACATGGTGATGAGAACTATAGGTGTTAATCACATGGCGATGTGAACTAGATTATTGCCTCTAGTGCAAGTGGAAGACTGAAGGAAACATGCCCTAGAGGCAATAATAAATTTGTTGTTTTATATTTCCTTATTCATTATAAAGGTTTATTATTGATGCCAGAATTGTATTGATTGGAAACTTAAATACATGTGTGAATACATAAACAAATACCGTGTCCCTAGTAAGCCTCTACTAGACTAGCTCGTTGATCAAAGATGGTTAAGGTTTCCTAACCATTGATAACCCACAAGTATAGGGGATCGTTTGTAGCCTTCTTAGATAAATAAGAGTGTCGAACCCAACGAGGAGCTAAAGGTAGAACAAATATTCCTTCAAGTTCTATCAACCACTGATACAACTCTACGCACACCTGACGTCTGCTTTACCGAAAACAAGTATGAAACTAGTTTCTAGGAGTGATGCTAGAACTACTTTGCAGGAGTAAAACTAGAAGTAATTTGCAAGATAATAAAAGTTAGGCGTTTAGAAAAAGGGTTTATGTCAACAAGAAAGTTATTTGTCCCTAGGCAATCGATAACAAGTACCGGTAATCATTCTTGCAATTTTATATGAGGGAGAGGCATGAGCTAACATACTTTCTCTATTTGGATCATATGCACTTATGATTGGACCCCTAGCAAGCATCCGCAACTACTAAAGATCATTAAGGTCGTGAAACCAACCATAGCATTAAGTATCAAGTCCTCTTTACTCCCATACGTCATACCCCACTTACTCGGGTTTAAGCTTTTGTCACTCTCGCAACCCACCATAAGTGAACCATGAACATATTGGAACACCCTACAGCGGGGTCCCCTCACGTTTGCGCAAGAATGGAGGGCACCATAGGACAGCACCATAAATAAAATATACAATCACACCGACCAAGATCACAATTAACCCACAGGACAAAACGGATCTACTCCAACATCATAGGATAACCATAGATCATTGGGAAATAATATGTGGAGTTGAGCACCATGTTTAAGTAGAGATTACAGTGGGGAGAAGAGGTGTTACACCACTGCGTAGAGGGGGAGAGAGTTTGTGCTGACAGTAGCAAGTTTGTTGATGTAGATCGCCGTCTCGATCGTTGCCCCGGCGGCACTCCGGCACCACCGGGAGCGAGGAGGAGAGAGCACCCCTACTTCTTCTTCTTCCTTGGCCTCCCCCCTAGATGGGGAGGAGAATTCCCCCTCTGGTCCAAGGTCTCCTATGGCGGTGGAGGGGCGGGAGCCCCTCCGAGATTGGATCTCTCTCTGTTCTCTTCTGTTTCGCGCTCCCCAGATCTGGCTGAAAACCGTTTCTTATATTCCGGGAGATCCGTAACTCCGATTGCGCTGAGATTTTAACACGATTTTTTTCGGATATAAGTTTCCTTGCGCCCGAAGTAGAGCTCCAACCGACGTTCGAGGAGGGCACAACCCACCACCACGCGCTAGGGGCCTCTGGCGCGCCCTGGTGTCTTGTGGGCTATGTGGGCCTCCGTTTGCGGTGATTCCAATTCCCAAAAATCACATATATTCCAAAATAATTCTCCGTAAAATTTTATTGCATTTGGACTTTGTTTGATATGGATTTTCTGCAATACAAAAAACATGCAAAAAATAGGAACTGGCACTGGGCACTGGATCAATAGGTTAGTCCAATAAATCATATAAAAATTTGCCAAAAGTATGTGAAAGTTGTATAATATTGGCATGAAACAATCAAAAATTATAGATATGACGGAGACGTATCAGCATCCCCAAGCTTAATTCCTGCTCATCCTCGAGCAGGTAAATGATAAAAAAGATAATTTTTGATGTGGAATGCTACCTATCATAAACTTGATCATATGTCTAATCATGGCATGAATATTAAGACATAAGTGATTCAAAGCAATAGTCTTTAATTTGACATAAAGACATCAATACTCAGGCATCCCAACAAACAATCATGTCTTTCAAAATATCAATGCTAAAGAAAGCTATCCCTACAAAATCATATAGTCTTGTCATGCTCTGTCTTCTTAATACAAAGTACTTATCATGCACAACCCCGATGACAAGCCGAGCAATTGGTTCAAACTTTTTAACATGCTTCAGCTTTTTCAACCCTCACGCAATACATGAGTGCAAGCCATGGATATAGCACTACGGGTGGAATAGAGTATAATGATAGGGGTAAATATAGAGAAGACAAAAAAGTAAGAAAGTCTCACACCGACGCGGCTAACCAACGGGCTATGGAGATGCCCATCAATTGATGTCAATGCGAGGAGTAGGGATTGCCATGCAACGAATGCACTAAGAGCTATAAGTGTATGAAAGCACAATATGAAAACTAAGTGGGTGTGCATCTACTCCTATAATGAAAAATTCCCACTAGTATATGAAAGTGACAACATAGGAGACTCTCCATATGAAAAACATGGTGCTACTTTGAAGCACAAGTGTGGTAAAGGATACTAACAATGCCCCTTCTCTCTTTGTTTTTTTTTCTTTTCCTTTTTCTCTTTCTTTCTTTTTTTCTCATTGTCCGGAGTCTCATCCCGACTTGTGGGGGAATCATAGTCTCCATCATCCTTTCCTCACCGGGGCACTGCTCTAAAAATGAATAATGATGATCATCACACTTCTATTTACTTATAACTCAAAAAAATTAAAAAATACAACTCGATACCTATGACAAAATATGACTCTATATGAATGCCTCTGGCAATGTACTAGGATGTGCAATGATCTAGCGTAACATGTATGAAAAATGATGAACGGTGGCTGAGCGACAGCTACTATGTTAGCTATATGATCATGCAAAGCAATATGACAATGAATGCTCAAGTCATCAAACATAACCGGTGGAAGTTTCATGGCAATATATCTCGGAATGGCCATGGAAAAGCCATAATATGTAGGTATGGTGGCTGTTTTGAGGAAGATATAATAAGGCTTATGTGTCATAGAGCATATCATATCATGAGGTTTAGATGCACCGGAGAAGTTTGCACCACATCTCGATGTGAGAAAGGGCAATGCACGGTACCGTAGAGGCTAGCAAATTGCGGAAAGGTAAGAGTGCGTATAATCCATGGAGTCACATTAGTCATAAAGAACTCATATACTTATTGCAAAAGTTTGTTAGCCCTCGAAGCAAAGTACTACTACGCATGCCCCTAATGGGATAGATTGGTAGGAAAAGACCATCGCTCGTCCCCGACCGCCACTCATAAGGAAGACAATCAATAATAAATCATGCTCCAACTTCATAGCATAACGGGAGACTATACGTGCATGCTTCGGGAATCACAAACCTTAACACCAATATTCTTACTAAACACAACCATTTACTAGTACCTCCCACATATTCCATCTCTATATCGCAAAACTATTGCAAGGAATCAAACATATCATATTCAGTGATCCATAAGTTTTATGTAGGATTTTATGACTAACCATGCAATTGACCAATTCCTTTTGACTCTCTAAATAGATATAAGTGAAGCATGAGAGTTTAATTCTTTCTACAAAAGATCATGCTCTAACAAATATAAGTGAAGCAAAAGAGCATTCTTCAAATAACGGTTTTCTATGTGAAGAGAAATAGGCAATCCAAACTTCAAATGATATAAGTGAAGCACATGAAGAATTCTATAAAGCCATACTCAAAAGATATAAGTGAAGTGCAATGAGCATTCTATAAATCAACCATGGACTATCTCATACCAGCATGGTGCATAAAAGAAAATTGAAAAATAAACACAAAAGACGCTCCAAGATTTGCACATATCACAAGAACGAAACAAATCCGAAAACATATCGATACTTGTTGAAGAAAGATGGGATGCCTTACGGGGCATCCCCAAGCTTAGACGCTTGAGTCTCCTTGAATATTTACTTGGGGTCCCTTGGGCATCCCCAAGCTTGAGCTCTTGCCTCTCCTCCTTCTCCTCACATCGAGACCTCCTCAATCTTCGAACACTTCACCCACAAAACTTAACCGAACTTTTAGTGGAGGGGTTAGTGAATATGGCAATGAAATCCCATCATGTACTGCTGTAACATTATTGTACAATTATAAACAAACATTACCCACTGCATGCTATCACAATTCTATGGCCCCAAGTCAAGGAGGCTTCAACAAGAATTCAAACATACGCAAATAATGAAGCTATAACAGCAATCTGTGAAAATAGGACAGTCTGTAAAGATTCGAACATCCACCATACTTCTGTAACTCTAAAAATTCTGAAAAATTAGGAAAAATAAAAAAATTATAGAAAGACATTACAAAAGGTTTCAGAACTGTTTGACATTCCAGTAAAAAATGTAAAATCGCGCACTACAGCCAAAGTTTCTGTTTTGCACCGCACAAACCAACAAGCAATTTAAACATCCTAAAGGCAAATCTTGGCACATTATTTTTATAATACAAGGGGATGATTATTTTTGTTGAAAAGTTTCTGCAATTCAACATTCACAAAGTTTCCGTGAGCATGAACAAAGTTCAAGGAGCTCCCCCACTTCAACAATGCTTGTCTCTCTCACTTTCACTTTCCTTTTTGAAAAGTTTTGTGTTCCCCTCTATATTTTTTTGTTTTTAAACTTTATAAAAGCACTCAACAGAAATAAGTGACTCTCTAAAACTTCCGGGTTGTCTCCCTGGTAGCGCTATCTTTAAAGCCATTAAGCTAGGCATAAAGTGCTCAAGTAATGGATCCACCTGGATCCCAAGGTATATCAAAGCCAAGTTTAATTAGCAATGATTTGGCATTTAGTAGTGAGCACAAAGAAACATATATCATGCGACGACGAAGTCTAACTCTCTTCCTATGCATCGGCATGTCATACAAGAACAATTCATGCACATCAAGTAAAGGCCAATACATAGCATATGCAGTTTCTTGCAATTTTATCGTGTTGGAAACATAGAGAGGTGGAGATATAGTTCCTATCTCATAATAATTGCAAGTAGGAGCAGCAAGCACATGCATATTATATTCATCAAAATCATCATATGGAACAGTAAAAGGCAACCCATCATTATAATCCTTAACCAGAGCAAACTTCTCCGATATAGTGTAGTTTGGAGAATTCAAAAACATAATAGGACTATCATGTGTGGGTGCAATAGCAACAAGGTCATTCTTAACATAAGGAACTATAGCAAGTTCATCTCCATAAGCATAATTCATATTGGCATCTTAGCCACAAGCATAACAAGCATCAAGTTCATCAAAAGGGATATTTCAAATGAATCAACGGGATCATAGCAATTATCATAGCATTCATCCTTCGGAAGAACGAAGGGGCATTAAATAATGTATGAGTTGAAGAGTTACTCTCATTAGAAGGTGGGCATGGGTAGCTAATCCTCTCTTCCTCCGTTTGTTCTTCGCTCTCCTCATCATCTTTTTCATCCAATGAGCTCGCAGTTTCATGAATTTCTTCTTCCATAGACTCCTGCAAAATATTAGTCTCTTCTTGGACAGCGGAGTTATTCTCAGTAAATACATCAATATCGTAATTGTATTTATAATTATCATAGCAATATTTAAGGATAGCAAGATTTTCAGGTCTATAAACTGAATCATCAAAATCTTCAAACTTTTCAAACAAAGATTCAATTTCATGTGCACCCTTAAAAGCAACAAATTCTTCTATTCGTTCCACATCATAGTAATCATATATACCATTAGCATAAGAAGCTAAGGCTTTATTATCATTTAATTTTCATGAAAAGGGAAGGTGTGGAGGATTCATCCTAGAGCAACAAGTAAAATCATATCTCAAGCATAGATTCCAAGCATACCATTTCAATATATGAATTTGATCCCATAACAATTTCTCTTTGTGAGTCAAGTGATAATCCCTAAAGTATTCACATTGATCCAACGTTACTCCCATTATATAGTTGAATGGGGTTTTCTCAGGATTATCAAAGTAGTGCATAATAACTTTCACATAACGAGCATCGAGGGTTTTAGGAGGTTCCCCACCTCCATGAGTAGCAGGTACAACTAATTTTTTTTGGTGTTTCGTGTTCCATATCCATAACTAAAGATAGAGAACAACTTAGAACAGGAAATAAAAACTACTTGGTGATAAAGCAAACAAGCACACACAAGAATATTCACCCCACGCTATAACTCCCCGGCAACGGCACCAGAAAAAGGTCTTGATAACCCACAACTATAGGGTATCGTTTGTAGCCTTCTTCAATAAACAAGAGTGTCAAAACCAACGAGGAGCTAAATGTAGAAAAAATATTCCCTCAAGTTCTATCGACCGCTAATACAACTCTATGCACACCTGACGTCTGCTTTACCGAAAACAAGTATTAAACTAGTTTGTAGGAGCGATGCTAGAACTACTTTGCAAGAGTAAAACTAGAATTAATTTGCAAGATAATAAAAGTTAGGTGTTTAGCAAAACGGTTTGTGTCAACAAGAAAGTTATTTGTCCCTAGGCGATCGATAACAAGTACCGGTAATCATTCTTGCAATTTTATATGAGGGAGAGGCATGAGCTAACATACTTTCTCTACTTGGATCATATGCACTTATGATTGGACCCCTAGCAAGCATCCGCAACTACTAAAGATCATTAAGGTCGTGAAACCCAACCATAGCATTAAGTATCAAGTCCTCTTTACTCCCATACGTCATACCCCACTTACTCGGGTTTAAGCTTCTGTCACTCTCGCAACCCACCATAAGCGAACCATGAACATATTGCAATACCCTACA
The DNA here is from genome assembly GCF_018294505.1 of Triticum aestivum. Classification (NCBI taxonomy): domain Eukaryota; kingdom Viridiplantae; phylum Streptophyta; class Magnoliopsida; order Poales; family Poaceae; genus Triticum; species Triticum aestivum. Next base: position 105,612,862 of record NC_057796.1, read on the forward strand.
GCGGGGGGCCCTCACGTTTGCATGAGAACGGAGGGCAACGTAGGACAGCACCATAAATAAAATATACAATCATACCAACCAACATCACGATTAACCCACAGGACAAAATGGATCTACTCAAACATCATAGGATAACCATAGATCATTGGGAAATAATACATGGAGTGGAGCACCATGTTTAAGTAGAGATTACAGCGGGGAGAAGAGGTGTTACACTGCTGCATAGAGGGTGAGAGAGTTGGTGTTGACGGTATCAAGATTGTTGTTGTAGATCGCCGTCTCGATCGTTGCCCCGACGGCACTCCGGCGCCACCGGGAGCGAGGGGGAGAGAGCCCCCCTACTTCTTCTTCCTTGGCCTCCCCCCTAGATGGGGAGGAGAATTCCCCCTCTGGTCCATGGTCTCCTATGGCGGCGGAGGGGCGGGAGCCCCTCCGAGATTGGATCTCTCTCTCTCTCTGTTCTCTTCTGTTTCGCGCTCCCCTGATCTGGCCAAAAACCATTTCTCATATTCCGGGAGATCCGTAACTCCGATTGCGCTCAGAATTTAACACGATTTTTTCCCAGATATAAGCTTCCTTGCGCCCGAAGTAGAGCTCCAACCGACGTTCGAGGAGGGCACAACCCACCACCACGTGGCACGGGCCTCTGGCGCGCCCTAGTGTCTTGTGGGCTGTGTGGGCCTCCGTTTGCGGTGATTCCAACTCCCAAAAATCACATATATTCCAAAATAATTCTCCGTAAAATTTTATTGCATTTGGACTTCACTTGATATGGATTTTCTGCGATACAAAAAACATGCAAAAACAGGAACTGGCACTGGGTGATACGTCTCCAACGTATCTATAATTTTTTATTGTTCCATGTTGTTTTATTATCAATCTTGGATGTTGTATAATCATTTTATAGACATTTTATATCATTTTTTTACTAACCTATTGACATAGTGCCAAGTGCCAGTTGCTGTTTTTTTCATGTTTTTTACATCGCAGGAAATCAATATCAAGCGGAGTCCAAATGCCACGAAACTCCATGATGATTTTTTATGGGCCAGAAGGAAGGCAATGGGTCCTGGTTGCACCTAGGGGGTGCCCCAGGGGGGCACAACCCACCAGGGCGCGCCCTGGTGGGTTGTGCCCACCTCGGGTGCCCCCGGACCGCCTCTTTGCTCTATAAATACCACAATATTCCAGAAATCCTAGGGGAGTCGTCGAAATATTCATCCAGTCGCCGCAGAGTCTAGAACTACCAGATCCAATCTAAACACCATCACACAGGGGTTCACCACTTCCATTGGTGCCTGTCCGATGATGCGTGAGTAGTTGTTTGTAGACCTTCGGGTCCGTAGTTAGTAGCTAGATGGCTTTCTCTCTTTCTCTCTCACTCTCTCTCTCTCTCGCTGAATTCTCAATACAATGGTCTCTTGGAGATCCATATGATGTAACTCTTTTGCGGTGTGTTTGTTGGGATCTGATGAACTTCGAGTTTATGATCAGTTATATCTTTTTATATCCATGAAAGTTATTTGAGTTTTTTTTATCTCTTATATGCATGATCTCTTATAGCCTCATATTTCTTCTCCAATATTTGGTTTTTTTGGCCAACTTGATCTGTTTATCTTGCAATGGGAAGAGGTGCCCGGTAGTGGGTTCGATCTTACGGTGCTCGATCCCAGTGACAGAAAAGGAACCGACACGTATGTATCGTTGCTACTAAGGATAAAAAGATGAGATCTATATCTACTGCCATATAGATAAACGGATCTTGTCTACATCATGTCATCGTTCTTATTGCATTACTCCGTTTTTCCATGAAATTAATACACTAGATGCATGCTGGATAGCGGTCGATGTGTGGAGTAATAGTAGTAGATGCACGCAGGAGTCGGTCTACTAATCTTGGACGTGATGCCTATGTAATGATCATTTCCTGGATATCTTTATAATTATTTGAAGTTCTATCAATTTGTAACACCCCGCATGTAACTTGCCATATTTGTAACTCCGACTCTTGCCATTTTCGGCTATGTGATATGTTTTTCCCTCCGTTGTCGGGTTTTGTCTTTCGTTTTGTATTTTTTCATGTCATGCATTTTTATTTCATGTCATCATGTGCATTGCATTCGCATACGTGTTCGTCTCATGCATCTGAGCATTTTCCCCGTTGTCCGTTTTCCAATCCGGCGCTCCTATCTCCTCCGGTGCACCCCTCTTGTTTTCTTTCGTGTGCGTGTGTCAAACTTTCTCGGAATGGACCGAGGCTTGTCAAGTGGCCTTAATATACCACCCGGAGACTACCGGTCAAGTTTCGTTCCATTCGGAGGTCGTTTGGTACTCCAACGGTTAACCGGGCATCCGCAAAGTCCATTTGAGTGTCCAGCAAAAACCCCCTCTAAAACCAGCCCAAAACCCACCAAACTCTCTTCCATGCTCTAGGTCGTTCGATCACGATCGTGTGGACGAAAACCGCACCTCATTTGGAGTCTCCTAGCTCCCTCTACCTATAAAACTCCATCTCCCCCGAAAAACGAAATCACAGACGAACCCTAACCCTCTCCCTCCGCGCCGCGCCGGACGCGTCCGCGTCGGCCGGACAACGTCCGCCGCGCCGCCCGGCCAACCGGAGCGCGCCACGTCGCCCTCTCTCTCTCCTCCACCGCGCGGCCCGCCGGAGCCCGTCCCCGGCCCCCGCGGCCCGAACTCCGCCGCCGCCCGAGCCCGCGACTCCGCCGCCGGATCCCGTGCGCGCCGCCGCACCTGGCCCGCGCCGCCGCGGCCTCCCCGCCGGCCGGCACTGCCGTTCGCCGCCGCGGTCCCGCCGGCCATCGCCGCCGCCGCGCCTCCGGCGCCGCCCCTCGCCGCCGGCGTCCCTCCCCGTCGTCGCCTCGCCCGCCTCCGGCCGGCGCCCCCCGCCGGCCTCTCCTCTCCTCCCGCCGGCGAGTCCCACTGCCTGAGCTCGAGCTCGAGGAGAGCTGCTCGATGCAGATCCAATCGGTACCGTTGACTTTCTCGCCCCTTTTTTTCCCAAGTCCTGCAATTATTTCAGCAAGTGCTCCTGTTCCCGATGCTATAACTTCTTGCATGTAGCTCCGATTTGCGCGTGTAATATGTCAAATTGTTCGCCTCGTGATGCTCTTGATGCCCAAATCTTCGTTGGAAGAGGGCTAGTTGCTGTTATTCTCTGGTTCTTGACAGAACTTGGAGATTTGTCATTTTTGTATCATTTATTCTGTGCATCTTTTGAGCATGAGCTCTACATGTGTTTTGAAGTATGCCATGCCATCTTTCCAGTGGTGTAGTACATGTATTTTTGTGATCTCTGTGGTGACTAGCACAAGCATGCAAAGTAGGTCCCGTAATATTTCTGATTTCGGGGACAGTGATTTCTCCAAGTCCTTGTCTGCTGTAATTTTGTTGCCATATAAACTTGATGCTACAGAGAGATCCATGCATATTTTGGAGATGTTCAGTAAGGATGTTTTGTAGCTATAGTTGTAATTGATCCATTCCTGCAATTGTTTGCAATTATAGAGTGCCATAGAATGACTCAATCTTGCTCTACTTTTGCTATAAAATATTTCTGGCAGATTCTTAACATGACATGCATTTTTGCCAAGCTTATTGTAGTTGATGCATACATGCTATGCAATTGTTCTTGCCATGGTCAGCTTCATAAACATGCCATCTTGCTGTAGGTATGCTTAGTTTGTCATGCATTGCTCTGTAGTGGGTGCATCAAGCTCACAAAGAGGTCTACATATTAATATTTCTGCCATGCTCTGTTTTCTGCTGTCTGAAACCTGATAACGAAACTTGCTATGTTTACATGCTTGCCATCATATCTTCTGGTCCTTTTTGGATTATGGTCAGTAAGGGACTTTTGTCATGTGCATTTAGTAGAACACTGCCATGCCTTGTTTTGCTATGTTAATTTCCCGTAGCATGTTGATTTCGTGCTCTGAACATTGCTACCTGATGCTGATTTCTGCCATGTCCAGTTTTTCACCAAGTCTGTGATCCTGTTATCTTTTGCACTTTTTCCATGCTTGTTTGAGCTTGATATTTTGTGAACTAGCCGTAGCTCACTGTTCATCTTTTGTCAAGCATCTCCTGTAGATTACTGCCATGTGCTTTGTAGCTATGTTGGGGTGCTGTAGCATTGTTACTTGTTGCATTTTAAGTGCTATCTTGCTGTTTATTGCAGATTAGTGTCATTTTGTTATGCTTGCCATTTGCAAACCGTGCATCCGATTCCGATGATCTTTATATCGATTTCGACCGAAATCATCTCATCTTTCCAGTGGCATGCTTGGTTTGCCAAGTTACTACCATGTTCATCATTTTCCTTCCGGAGCACGCATATGCATCGCATATCATATCTTGCATATCATACATGATTTGCATCATGTTGCTTGCGCATTTCTCGTTGTTGATTGTGGTTCCGTTTGTTTGTGTTCTTATCTTGGGTAGAGCCGGGAGACGAGTTCGTGAACGAGGAACCTGTCGAGTACGCTTACGAGGATCAAGCTTTCGACAACTTTGAGAATCTTGCAGGCAAGATGACCACCCCTCGAAATCACTTCTATCTTTGCTTTGCTAGTTGTTCGCTCTATTGCCATGCTCCGCTACCTATCACTTGCTATATCATGTCTCCCATTTTAGCCATGTCAGCCCTAACCATCCTCTCCTAGCAAACCGTTGTTTGGCTATGTTACCGCTTTTGCTCAGCCCCTCTTATAGCGTTGCTAGTTGCAGGTGAAGTTGAAGTTTGTTCCATGTCGGAACATGGATATGTTGGGATATCACAATATCTCTTATTTAATTAATGCATCTATATATTTTGGTAAAGGGTGGAAGGCTCGGCCTTATGCCTGGTGTTCTGTTCCACTCTTGCCGCCCTAGTTACTGTTATACCGGAATTATGTTCCTTGAGTTTGCGTTCCTTACGCGGTCGGGTGATTTATGGGACCCCCTTGACAGTTCGCCTTGAATAAAACTCCTCCAGCAAGGCCCAACTTTGGTTTTACCATTTGCCACCTAAGCCTTTTTCCCCCGGGTTTTCGCGAGCCCGAGGGTCATCTTATTTTAACCCCCCCGGGCCAGTGCTCCTTCGAGTGTTGGTCCGAACTGAGCAGACTGCGGGGCCCCCTCCTGGAAACTCGAGGTCTGGTTTTACTCGTAGGATGTCTCATCCGGTGTGCCCTGAGAACGAGATATGTGCAGCTCCTATCGGGATTTGTCGGCACATTCGGGTGGCTTTGCTGGTCTTGTTTTACCATTGACGAGATGTCTTGTAAACCGGGATTCCGAGACTGATCAGGTTTTTCCGGGAGAAGGTTTATCCTTCGTTGACCGTGAGAGCTTATGATGGGCTAAGTTGGGACACCCCTGCAGGGTATTATCTTTCGAAAGCCGTGCCCGCGGTTATGAGGCAGATGGGAATTTGTTAATGTCCGGTTGTAGATAACTTGTCACTTGACCCATTTAAAATTCATCAACTGCGTGTGTAGCCGTGATGGTCTCTTCTCGGCGGAGTCCGGGGAGTGAACACGGTCTGAGTTATGTATGACGTAAGTAGGTGTTCAGGACCTCTTCTTAGTCATTGCTCGATGACGTCCGTTCCGTTGCTTCTCTTCTCGCTCTCATTTGCGCAAGTTAGCCACCATATATGCTTTTGCCGCTGCAGCTCCACCTCTTTGCGCCATCCTATCTTATAAGCTTAAATAGTCTTGATCTCGCGGGTGTGAGATTGCTGAGTCCCCGTGACTCACAGATTCTACCAAAACAGTTGCAGGTGCCGACGATGCCAGTGCAGACGATGGCGTCGATCTCAAGTGGGAGTTCGACGAGGAACGTGGTCGATATTATGTGTCTTTCCCTGATGATCAGTAGTGGAGCCCAGTTGGGACGATTGGGGATCTAGCATTTGGGGTTGTCTTATTTTCATCTGGATTTTGACCGTAGTCGGTCTATATGTTTGTATTTTGGATGATGTATGATATTTATTCATGTATTGTGTGAAGTGGCGATTGTAAGCCAACTCTTTATCCCATTCTTGTTCATTACATGGGATTGTGTGAAGATGACCCTTCTTGCGACTAAACCACTATGCGGTTATGCCTCTAAGTCGTGCCTCGACACGTGGGAGATATAGCCGCATCGTGGGCGTTACACAATTGCCCAACAGTAATTTGTTTACCCACCATTTACTATTTTTCTTGAGAGAAGACACTAGTGAAACCTACAGCCCTCGGGTCTTCTTTCTCATATATTTGCCTTGCAATCTACTTTTCCTTTGCATTTTTATTCAGATCTATTAAACCAAAAAATACAAAAATACCTTGTTGTGTTTTAACTTTATTTATTTTATTTGGCGTTTGATCTATCAATCTACTACAATTTACCTCATGTCCGCTTGCCTATCTTGAGGCGCCGTACCCCGGAAGGGATTAACAACCCCTTTAACTCGTCGGGTTGTGAGGTGTTGTTGTTTGTGTGCAGGTGTTGTTTACGTTGTGTTGCTTGGTTCTACTGGTTCGATACCTTGGTTTCATAACTGAGGGAAATACCTACCTTCGCTGTGCTACATCATCCCTCCCTCTCCGGGGAAATACCGACGTAGTTGCAGCTACCATCAAGGAGAATTTCTGCCGCCGTTGCCGAGGAGGATCTTCAACATAACCAGGTTCCTAATCACAAATCTCATCTCCTCGCAATTTACATTATTTTCCATTTGCCTCTCATTTTCCTCTCCCCCACTTCACAAAAATTTGCCGTTTTATTCGCCTCTCTTTTTCCGTTCGCCGTTTTCTTGTCGGATCTGTTTTTGAGTGCAATCTTGTTGTGTGGTCATCATGACTCAAGAGAACACAAAATTATGTGATTTATCAAATACCAACAACAATGATTTTATTGGCACTCCGCTTGCTCCTCCCGCCACTAGTGCGGAGACTTGTGATATTAATACTGCTTTGCTGAATCTTGTTATGAAAGACCAATTTTCCGGTACTCCTAATGAGGATACGCGTCCCATCTTAATACCTTCGTGGAATTATGCGATATGCAAAAGAAAAAAGATGTGGACAATGATGTGGTCAAGATGAAATTATTTCCGTTCTCTTTGCGTGATTCTGCAAAAATTTGGTTCTCTTCTTTTCTTTGCCTCGCAATAGTATCGATTCTTGGAACAAGTGCAAAGATGCTTTTATCACTAAATATTTTCCGCCCACAAAAATTATTTCCCCTAGAAACCAGATCATGAATTTCAAGCAACTTGAACATGAGCATGTTGCACAATCATGGGAAAGGATGAAAATGATGCTAAGGAATTGCCCAACTCATGGGTTAAATCTTTGCATGATCATAAAAAAAATTATGTGAGGTTGAATTTTGTTTCTCGTAATCTTTTAGATTCTGCCGCGGGTGGTAATTTATGGAAATTACTTTGGGTGAAGCCACCAAATTGCTTGATAATATCATGGCAAATTATTCACAATGGCATACCGAAAGAGCTCCTACTAGTAAAAAAGTTAATTCGGTTGAAGAAATTTCTTCTTTGAGTGATAAAGTTGATGCTCTTATGAAATTGGTTGCTAGAAAAAGTGCTCCTTATTTTAATGATATGCCTTTGTCTACTTTGATTGAGCAAAATAATGATGCCATTGATGTGAATTTTATCTCTAGAAATAATTTCAACAACAATGCTTATAGAGGAAATTTTAATCCTAAGCCTTTCCCTAGTAATTCCTCTAATAATTACGGTAATTCCTATGGAAATCAATCTTACAATAATAATAGGAACACCTCTGATCTTGAGAATAATATTAAAGAATTTATCAACACACAAAAAGTTTTCAACACTTCCATAGAAGAAAAGTTGAATAAGATTGATGATTTGTCTAGAAGTGTTGATAGAATTGCTCATGATGTGGAAAATTTCAAGATGAAAATTTTTGTGCCTAAAGTAGATGAATCAATTAAATCTCTTTATGTTTCTACGGATGAAAGTAATAAAATAACTGCTATGCTTAGAGCTAAAAGAGAATTTTTAGAAAAAACTTTTTCTAGTGATTATTCTTGCAAAAGTGATGAAGATATTAAAATGGTTGGTGTTTCTTCTATTGGTTCCTTGTTTAGTGAAGTTAATAATGATGAAAAAGGTAATGGAGAAGAGTCAACTTTAGGTATAAGGCGTCCAATATTTCAGAGGGTGGAATCTTGTTGAGAAAATTGATGAAAGTGGGTTTGGAGAGGTCAAAACTTTAACTAGTGATGTGCCCACTCTTTTGGATTACAAAGACTTTAATTATGGTAGTTGCTCTTTGATTGATTGAATTTCTTCGTTGCAATCCATGATAAATTCACCCCATGCTTATGAGCAAAATAAAGCTTATACTAAACATATTGTTGATGCTATCATGAAAGCTCTTGAAGAAAAAATGGAATTGGAAATTTCCATTCCTAGAAATTTGCATGATGAGTGAGAACCTACTATCAAAGTCAAGATTAAAAATTATGAGTGTTTTTCTTTGTGTGACTTGGGTGCTAGTGTTTCTACAATTCCGAAATCTTTATGTGACGTGCTTGGTCTTACTAATCTTGAAGAATGTTCTTTGAATTTGCACTTGGCTGATTCTACTATTAAAAAGCCTATGGGAAGAATTAATGATGTTCTTATTCTTGCAAATAGGAATTATGTGCCCATAGATTTTATTGTTCTTGATATTGTTTGCAATCCATCTTGTCTTATTATTCTTGGTAGACCATTTTTACGCACTATCGTGCCATGATTGATATGAAAGAAGGCAATATTAAGTTCCAATTTCCTTTGAGGAAAGGTATGTAACACTTTCCTAGAACTAGAATTAAGCCACCATATGAATCAATCATAAGGGCATCTTATGGACCTCGAACCAAAGATGACAAAACTTAGATCCTTGCTTTATGCCTAGCTAAGGGCGTAAAACTATAGAGCTTGTTGGCAGGCAACCCAATGAATAAAATTTATTTTTGCTTTTTGCTTTCTGTTCTTGAGTGTTAGCACAATTATTCTACTGTTATTATTGCATTTTTTATGTTTTAATTAGTGTTTGTGCCAAGTAGAACCAATAGGATCTTCTTGGGTGATAGTTGTTTGATCTTGCTGAGAAAGACAGAAACTTCGTGCTCACGAAAATAATTGTTAAAATTCACCAGAACGTGATAAAATGCTAATTCTTTTTGCAGAAGATCAATATACAAATTATATAGGTTTTACTAGTTTTTCAGAAGTTTTGGAGTTCCAGAAGTATTCAAACAAATCAGATTCCTACAGACTGTTCTGTTTTGACAGATTCTGTTTTCTTTGTGTTGTGTGCTTATTTTGATGGCTCTATGGTTTTCTTTGATGAGTTTTTGCCATAGAAAAGTTGTAATACAGTAGATATAATACACAAACAAAATAATAATTGGTTTGATACAGAACTTATAGTAATGATTTATTTTTCTTACACTAACGGATCTCGCGAAGGTTTTGTTGAGTTTTGTGTGATTGAAGTTTTCAGGTTTTGGGTTATCTTACAATGGATGAAGGAAGGATGTAAGAGCCTGAGCTTGGGGATGCCCCGGAATCCCAAGCTATTATCCAAGAATGAGCAACCAACTAAGCTTGGGGATGCCCCCGAGTGGCATCTCCGCTTTCTTCCAACAACTATCGGAATTTTACTCGAGGCTATATTTTTATTCGTCACATGATATGTGTTTTGCTTGGAGCGTCTTGTATGATATGTGTCTTTGCTTGTTTTATTTTGTGTTTTAAGTCATCAATCCTTGCTGGACACACCTACTTGAGAGAGCCAAAATTATATCATGACTTGTTAGAATTGCTCTCTTTGCTTCACTTAAATCTTTTATGAGCTAGGACTTGTTCTAGTGCTTCACTTATATCTTTTTGAGTACGGTGTGCTTTGTTATTTTTGAATAAATGCTCTCTTGATTCACTTAGATTTATTTGAGAGTTAGTAAAGTTTTGAAGAAATTATCTCTTGCTTCACTTAAATTATTTTGAAAGAAAGAAAATTTGTTATGCTCATGATCTTCACTTATATTTGTTTGAGCTTATGAAAAGCAACACATAAAAGTTAGTCCCGAAGTGATAGATATCCAAGAAGGATAAAGTAAAATAAAATGTCATGAAGATCATTGGACAAAATAAACTTTATTCTTAGTAATAGTTTTGAGATACAATGATGTGATATGTGAGTTATGTTGATGAGTAATTGTGCTCTAGTAAGAATATTGGTGTTAAGGTTTGCGATTCCCTATGCATGCACGGAAGTCACTAATCATGCAATGAAAATTATATCCTACTTGTGGTGCATTATTCGGTGTTAATTATGCTTAATGCTTGCTTATGAGATTATCCATTTCTTGGTTGGTCGCTTCCCAATCTTTTGCTAGCCTTCACTTTGCACCACGTATGATCTCTACTTGTGCATCCAAAATCCTTTAAACCAGTTTTGCCACATGAGTCCACTATATCTACCTATATGTGGTATTCTTTTGCCGTTCTAAGCAAATTTTCATGTGCCATCTCTAATTTTCAAAATAAACTTCTCTTTTGTGTGTTTGTTTCGCTCACGGAACGGTAACGGATGGCTAATATTTTCCGTGCTAGATGTGTTATTCTCAAGATGAGTGTTTATTCACTTGTCATTGCACGAGAGTAAGGCAAAGGTTTTAGGGATGCCCAATCCCGAAATGCAAAAAAATATTTACTTTATGTTGTCAAATAATAAATTCCTTGGAAAGTGTTGGTATGGAGGGCACCCGTGGATACAACTAGCCATGGAAAGTGAAAGAATGGTGGAAAAAGGAATAAACTTTATTTTCTGTTTGGGAACCGCCTATGGCATATCTAGCATGGAAAGTGTTGGGAACTCTAAGTCGTTTTCGTTTGTGGGATGGATACACCTCCCAAAATGTTTTTATCTCTAATTTTTCGCTTTAAGCTCTGGCACCTCTACAAATCCCTACTTCCCTCTGCGAAGGGCCTTTCTTTTACTTTATGCAATTTTTATTTTGAAATTTGAGTCTCCATCTTCTCTCATAAAAAGCACCAACTAGGAGGCAATACGATCGTGCTCAAGTATTGGGTGTAGTTAATATTCGAGTGTGTTTCATGAATGGATCAATGTTTGAGCATGACGGGCTAGGGATAACTTATTTTAGCATTGATATTTTGAAAGACATGGTTGCTTGTTGATATGCTTGAGTATCTAAATTATTATGTCAAAACTAGACTATTGCTTTGAATCACATAAAAGTCCAAATGTCCATGCTATAAAGAAAAGAATATGATATGACTTGATGAACAGCACTCCACATCAAAAATTCTGTTTTTATCACTTACCTACTCGAGGACGAGTGGGAGTTAAGCTTGGGGATGCTGATACGTCTCCAACGTATCTATAATTTTTGATTGTTCCATGTTGTTTTATTATCAATCTTGGATGTTTTATAATCATTTTATATCATTTTTTGGTACTAACCTATTGACATACTGCCAAGTGCCAGTTGCTGTTTTTCCATCTTTTTTACATCGCAGGAAATCAATATCAAACGGAGTCCAAATGCCACAAAACTCCACAATGATTTTTTATGGGCTAGAAGGAAGGCAATGGGCCCTGGTTGCACCTGGGGGGTGCCCCGAGGGGGGCACAACCCACCAGGGCGCGACAGGAGGCCCAAGCGTGCCCTGGTGGGTTGTGCCCACCTCAGGTGCCCCCCCCCCCCCGACCGCCTCTTTGCTCTATAAATACCACAATACTCCAAAAACCCTAGGGGAGTCATCAAAATATTCATCCAGCCGCTGCAGAGTCCAGAACCACCAGATGCAATCTTAACACCATCACGGAGGGGTTCACCACTTTCCATTGGTGCCTCTCCGATGATGCGTGAGTAGTTCTTTGTAGACCTTCGGGTCCGTAGTTAGTAGCTAGATGGTTTTGAGAACCAGAAATCCTTCTTGCTACCTCTTGAGCATGCGTTGGTTTTCCCTTGAAGAGGAAAGGGTGATGCAGCAAAGTAGCGTAAGTATTTCCCTCAGTTTTTGAGAACCAAGGTATCAATCCAGTAGGAGGCCACACGCAAGTCCCTCGTACCTACATAAACAAATAAGAACCTTGCAACCAACGCGATAAAGGGGCTGTCAATCCCTTCACGGCCACTTGCAAAAGTGAGATCTGATAGAGATGATAAGATAATGTTTTTGGTATTTTTATGATAAAGATTAAAAGTAAAGAAAGCAAAATAAACGGCGCCAGAAATAGCTAGGTGACGGGAGATTAATATTATGGAAAATAGACCCGGGGGCCATAGGTTTCACTAGTGGCTTCTCTCAAGATAGCATAAGTATTATGGTGGGTGAACAAATTACTGTCGAGCAATTGATAGAAAAGTGCATAATTATGAGAATATCTAGGCATGATCAGGTATATAGGCATCACGTCCGCAACAAGTAGACCGACTCCTGCCTGCATCTACTACTATTACTCCACACATCGACATGATGTAGAGGGATAAACTCAAGCAATATGATATAAACCCCATCTTTTTATCCTCGATGGCAACAATACAATACATGTTGTTTCCCCTACTGTCACTGGGATCGAGCACCGCATGATTGAACCCAAAGCTAAGCACTTCTCCCATTGCAAGAAAGATCAATCTAGTAGGCCAAACCAAACTGATAATTCGAAGAGACTTGCAAAGATAACCAATCATACATAAAAGAATTCAGAGAAGATTCAAATATTGTTCATAGATAATCTTGATCATAAACCCACAATTCATCGGATGTCGACAAACACACCGCAAAAAGAGTTACATAGAATAGATCTCCAAGAAGATCGAGGAGAACTTTGTATTGAGATCCAAAGAGAGAGAAGAAGCCATCTAGCTAATAACTATGGACCCGAAGGTCTGTGGTAAACTACTCACACATCATCGGAGAGGCTATGGTGTTGATGTAGAAGCCCTCCGTGATCGATGCCCCCTCCGGCGGAGCGCTGAAAAAGGCCCCAAGATGGGATCTCACGGGTACAAAAGGTTGTGGCGGTGGAAATAGGGTTTCGTGGTGCTCCTCAATGGTTTCGGGGTGCGTAGGTATATATAGGAGGAAGAAGTAGGTCGGTGGAGCCACGAGGGGCCCATGAGGGTGGAGGGCATGCCCAGGGGGGTAGGCGCGCCCCCCTGCCTCGTGGCCTCCTTGTTGATTTCTTGACGTCCACTCCAAGTCCTCTGGATCATGTTTGTTCCAAAAATAACTCTCCCGAAGGTTTCATTCCGTTTGGACTCCGTTTGATATTCCTTTTCTGCGAAACACTGAAATAGGCAAAAAAAACAGCAATTTGTGTTGGGCCTTGGGTTAGTAGGTTAGTCCCAAAAATAATATAAAAGTCTACAAATAAGCCCATTAAACATCCAAAACAGAATATATAATAGCATGGAGCACTAAAAAATTATAGATACGTTGGAGACGTATCAAGCATCCCCAAGCTTAATTCCTGCTCGTCCTCGAGTAGGTAAATGATAAAAACAGAATTTTTGATGTGGAATGCTACTTAGCATATTCTTCAATGTATTTTCTTTATTGTGGCATGAATTTTCAGATCCGAAAGGTTCAAGATAAAAGTTTAATATTGACATGAAAATAATAATACTTCAAGCATACTAACAAAGCAATCATGTCTTCTCAAAATAACATGACCAATGAAAGTTATCCCTACAAAATCATATAGTCTGGCTATGCTCTATCTTCACCACACAAAGTATTTAAATCATGCACAAACCCGATGACAAGCCAAGCAATTGTTTCATACTTTTGATGTTCTCAAACTTTTTCAATCTTCACGCAATACATGAGCGTGAGCCATGGACATAGCACTATGGGTGGAATAGAATGGTGGTTGTGGAGAAGACAAAAAGGAGAAGATAGTCTCACATCAACTAGACGTATAATTGGGCTATGGAGATGCCATCAATAGATATCAATGTGAGTGAGTAGGGATTGCCATGCAACGGATGCACTAGAGCTATAAGTGTATGAAAGCTCAACAAAAGAAACTAAGTGGGTGTGCATCCAACTTGCTTGCTCACGAAGACCTAGGGCATTTTGAGGAAGCCCATCATTGGAATATACAAGCCAAGTTCTATAATGTAAAGTTCCCACTTAGTATATGAAAGTGACAAAATAAGAGACTCTCTATCATGAAGATCATGGTGCTACTTTGAAGCACAAGTGTGGAAAAAGGATAGTAACATTGTCCCTTCTCTCTTTTTCTCTCATTTTTTATATTTTTTTATTTGGGCCTTCTCTTTTTTTGGCCTCTTTTTTTCTTTCGTTCGGAGTCTCATCCCGACTTATGGGGGAATCATAGTCTCCATCATCCTTTCCTCACATGGGACAATGCTCTAGTAATGATGATCATCACACTTTTATTTACTTACAACTCATGAATTACAACTCGATACTTAGAACAAAATATGACTCTATGTGAATGCCTCCGGCGGTGTACCGGGATATGCAATGAATCAAGAGTGACATGTATGAAAGAATTATAAAGGTGGCTTTGCCACAAATACGATGTCAACTACATGATCATGCAAAGCAATGTGACAACGATGAAGCGTGTCATAATAAATGGAACGGTGGTAAGTTGCATGGCAATATATCTCAGAATGGCTATGGAAATGCCATAATAGGTAGGTATGGTGGCTGTTTTGAGGAAGGTATATGGTGGGTATATGATACCGGCGAAAGGTGCGCGGTATTAGAGAGGCTAGCAATGGTGGAAGGGTGAGAGTGCGTATAATCCATGGACTCAACATTAGTCATAAAGAACTCACATACTTATTGCAAAAATCTATTAGTTATCGAAACGAAGTACTACACGCATGATCCTAGGGGGATAGATTGGTAGGAAAAGACCATCGCTTGTCCCCGACCGCCACTCATAAGGAAGACAATCAATAAATAAATCATGCTCCGACTTCATCACATAACGGTTCACCATACGTGCATGCTACGGGAATCACAAACTTCAGAACAAGTATTTCTCAAATTCACAACTACTCAACTAGCATGACTCTAATATCACCATCTTCATATCTCAAAACAATTATCAAGTATCAAACTTCTCTTAGTATTCAATGCACTTTATATGAAAGTTTTTAGTATATCCATCTTGGATGCCTATCATATTAGGACTAATTTTATAACCAAAGAAAATTACCATGTTGTTCTAAAGGACTCTCAAAATAATATAAGTGAAGCATGAGAGATCAATAATTTCTATAAAATATAACCACCACCGTGCTCTAAAAGATATAAGTGAAGCGCTAGAGCAAAATTGTTTAGCTCAAAAGATATAAGTGAAGCACATAGAGTATTCTAATAAATTCTGAATAATGTGCATCTCTCTCAAAAGGTGTGTACAGCAAGGATGATTGTGGTGAACTAAAAAGCAAAGACTCAAATCATACAAGACTCTCCAAGAAAAACACATATCATGTGGTGAATAAAAATATAGCTCCAAGTAAAGTTACCGATGGACAAAGACAAAAGAGGGGATGCCTTCCGGGGCATCCCCAAGCTTAGGCTTTTGGGTTGTCCTTAGATTTTACCTTGGTGTGCCTCGGGCATCCCCAAGCTTAGGATCTTGCCACTCCTTGTTCCATAATCCATCAAATCTTTACCCAAAACTTGAAAACATCACAACACAAAACTTAACAGAAAATCTCGTGAGCTCCGTTAGCGAAAGAAAACAAAACACCACTTCAAGGTATTGTAATGAACTCATTATTTATTTATATTGGTGTTAAACCTACTGTATTCCAACTTCTCTATGGTTCATATGTTGGGGAACGTAGTAATTCAAAAAAATTCCTACGCACACACAGGATCATGGTGATGCATAGCAACGAGAGGGGAGAGTGTGTCCACGTACCCTCGTAGACCGAAAGCGGAAGCGTTAGCACAACACGGTTGATGTAGTCGTACGTCTTCACGATCCGACCGATCCGAGTACCGAACGTATGGCACCTCCGAGCTCAGCACACGTTCAGCTCGATGACATCCCTCGAACTCCGATTCAGCCGAGCATTGAGGGAGAGTTTCGTCAGCACAACGGCGTGGTGACGGTGACGATGATGCTACCGACGTAGGGCTTCGCCTTAGCACCGCTACGATATTATCGAGGTGGAATATGGTGGAGGGGGGCACCGCACACGGCTAAGAGATCAAGAGATCAATTGTTGTGTATATAAGGGGGGAGGAGGAGAGGGCCGGCCAAGGGGAGGAGGCACGCCCAAGGGGGGCAATCCTACTCCAAGTAGGATTCCCCCCTCTTTCCTAGTCCAAGTAGGAGAGGGGAAGGAAGGGGAGGAGAAGAAGAAGGAAGGGGGGCCGGCCCCCTAGTCCAATTCGGTTTGGGCTAGGGGGGCCGCGCGCCCCTAGCTGGTCGCCTCTCCTCTTCCACCACTTAGGCCCATGAGGCCCAATAACCCCCCGGGAGGTTCTGGCAACCTCCCGCTTTCTCCGGTATTTATCCGATAACCCCGGAGCTCGTTCGGTGTCCGAATATAACATTCCAATATATCAATCTTAACGTCTCGACCATTTCGAGACTCCTCGTCATGTCCGTGATCATATCCGGGACTCCGAACTACCTTCGGTACATCAAAACATAAAACTCATAATACCCATCGTCATCTAACTTTAAGCGTGCGGACCCTACGAGTTCGAGAACTATGTAGACATGACCGGGACACGTTTCCGGTCAATAACCAATAGCGGAACCTGGATGCTCAATATTGGCTCCTACATATTCTACGAAGATCTTTACCGGTTAAACCGCATAACAACATATGTTGTTCCCTTTGTCATCGGTAGTTACTTGCCCGAGATTCGATCGTCGGTATCTCAATACCTAGTTCAATCTCGTTACTGGCAAGTCTCTTTACTCGTTCAGTAATACATCATCTCGCAACTAACTCATTAGTCACAATGCTTGCAAGGCTTATAGTGATGTGCATTACCGAGAGGGCCCAGAGATACCTCTCCGACAATCGGAGTGACAAATCCTAATCTCGAAATACGCCAACCCAACAAGTACCTTCGGAGACACCTGTAGAGCACCTTTATAATCACCCAGTTACGTTATGACATTTGGTAGCACACAAAGTGTTCCTCCGGTAAACGGGAGTTGCATAATCTCATAGTCATAGAAACATGTATAAGTCATGAAGAAAGCAACAGCAACATACTAAACGATCAAGTGCTAAGCTAACGGAATGGGTCAAGTCAATCACATCATTCTCCTAATGATGTGATCTCGTTAATAAAATGACAACTCATGTCCATGGCTAGGAAACTTAACCATCTTCGATTAACGAGCTAGTCAAGTAGAGGCATACTAGTGACACTACGTTTGTCTATGTATTCACACATGTATTATGTTTCCGGTTAATACAATTCTAGCATGAATAATAAACATTTATCATGATATGAGGAAATAAATAATAACTTTATTATTGCCTCTAGGGCATATTTCCTTCAGTCTCCCATTTGCACTAGAGTCAATACTCTAGATTACACAATAATTATTCTCCCACCCATGGAGTTTTGGTGCTGATCATGTTTTGCTCGTGGAAGAGGCTTAGTCAACGGGTCTGCAACATTCAGATCCGTATGTATCTTTCAAATCTCTATGTCTCCCACCTGGATTTGGTCCCTTATGGAATTGAAGCGTCCCTTGATGTGCTTGGTTCTCTTGTGAAATCTGGATTCCTTTGCCAAGGCAATTGCACCAGTATTGTCACAAAAGATTTTCATTGGACCCGATGCACTAGGTATAACACCTAGATCGGATATGAACTCCTTCATCCAGACTCCTTGATTTGCTGCTTCTGAAGTAGCTATGTACTCCGCTTCACACGTAGATCCCGCCACGACGCTTTGTTTAGAACTGCACCAACTGACAGCTCCACCGTTCAATGTAAACACGTATCCGGTTTGCGATTTAGAATCGTCCGGATAAGTGTCAAAGCTTGCATCGACGTAACCATCTACGGCTAGCTCTTTGTCACCTCCATAAACGAGAAACATATCCTTAGTCCTTTTCAGGTATTTCAGGATGTTCTTGACAGCTGTCCAGTGATCCACTCCTGGATTACTTTGGTACCTCCCTGCTAGGCTAATAGCAAGACACACATCAGGTCTGGTACACAGCATTGCATACATGATAGAGCCTATGGCTGAAGTATAGGGGACATCTTTCATTTTCTCTCTATCTTCTGGAGTGGTCGGGCATTGAGTCTGACTCAACTTCACACCTTGTAACACAGGCAAGAACCCTTTCTTTGCTTGATCCATTTTGAATTTCTTCAAAACTTTGTCAAGGTATGTGCTTTGTGAAAGTCCTATCAAGCGTCTTGATCTATCTCTATAGATCTTGATGCCTAATATGTAAGCAGCTTCACCGAGGTCTTTCATTGAAAAACTTTTATTCAAGTATCCTTTTATGCTATCCAGAAATTCTATATCATTTCCAATCAACAATATGCCATCTACATATAATATTAGAAGTGCTACAGAGCTCCCACTCACTTTCTTGTAAATACAGGCTTCATCGAAAGTCTGTATAAAACCATATGCTTTGATCACCTCATCAAAGCGTATATTCCAACTCTGAGATGCTTGCACGAGTCCATAGATGGATCGATGGAGCTTGCACACTTTGTTAGCATCTTTAGGATCGACAAAACCTTCAGGTTGCATCATATACAACTCTTCTTTAAGAAATCCATTCAGGAATGCAGTTTTGACATCCATTTGCCAAATTTCATAATCATAAAATGCAGCAATTGCTAACATGATTCGGACAGACTTAAGCATCGCTACGGGTGAGAAAATCTCATCGTAGTCAATCCCTTGAACTTGTCGAAAACCTTTTGCAACAAGTCGAGCTTTATGACAGTAAAATTACCGTTAGCGTCAGTCTTCTTCTTGAAGATCCATTTATTCTCAATGGCTTGCCGATCATCGGGCAAGTCAACCAAAGTCCATACTTTGTTCTCATACATGGATCCCATCTCAGATTTCATGGCCTCAAGCCATTTTGCGGAATCTGGGCTCACCATCGCTTCTTCATAGTTCGTAGGTTCACCTTGGTCAAGTAACATGACCTCCAGAATAGGGTTACCGTACCACTCTGGTGCGGATCTTACTCTGGTTGACCTACGAGGCTCAGTAGTAACTTGATCTGAAGTTTCATGATTTATATCATTAGCTTCCTCACTAATTGGTGTAGGTGTCACAGGAACCGGTTCCTGTGATGAACTACTTTCCAATAAGGGAGCAAGCACAGTTACCTCATCAAGTTCTACTTTCCTCCCACTCACTTCTTTCGAGAGAAACTCCTTCTCTAGAAAGGTTCCATTATTGGCAACAAAAATCTTGCCTTCGGATCTGTGGTAGAAGGTGTACCCAATTGTTTCCTTAGGGTATCCTATGAAGATGCACTTCTTCGATTTGGGTTCGAGCTTATCAGGCTGAAGCCTTTTGACATAAGTGTCGCAACCCCAAACTTTAAGAAACGACAGCTTAGGTTTCTTGCCAAACCACAGTTCATACGGCGTCATCTCAACGGATTTAGATGGTGCCCTATTTAACGTGAATGCAACCGTCTCTAAAGCATGACCCCAAAATGATAGCGGTAAATCAGTAAGAGACATCATAGATCACACCATATCTAGTAAAGTACGATTACGACGTTCGGACACACCATTACGCTGTGGTGTTCCGGGTGGCGTGAGTTGCGAAACTATTCCGCATTGTTTCAAATGTAGACCAAACTCGTACTCAAATATTCTCCTCCACGATCAGATCGTAGAAACTTTATTTTCTTGTTACGATGATTTTCCACTTCACTCTGAAATTCTTTGAACTTTTCAAATGTTTCAGACTTATGTTTCATCAGGTAGATATATCCATATCTGCTCAAATCATCTGTGAAGGTCAGAAAATAACGATACCCGCCGCGAGTCTCAACACTCATCGGACCGCATACATCAGTATGTATTATTTCCAATAAGTCAGTTGCCCGCTCCATTGTTTCGGAGAACGGAGTCTTAGTCATCTTGCCCATGAGGCATGGTTCGCAAGCATCAAGTGATTCATAATCAAGTGATTCCAAATGCCCATCAGCATGGAGTTTTTTCATGCGCTTTACACCAATATGACCTAAACGGCAGTGCCACAAATAAGTTGCACTATCATTATCAACTCTGCATCTTTTGGCTTCAACATTATGAATATGCGTATCACTACTTTCGAGATTCAACAAAAATAGACCACTCTTCAAGGGTGCATGATCATAAAAGATATTACTCATATAAATAGAACAACCATTATTCTCATATTTAAATGAATAACCGTCTCGCATCAAACAAGATCCAGATATAATGTTCATGCTCAATGCTGGCACCAAATAACAATTATTCAGGTCTAAAACTAATCCCGAAGGTAGATGTAGAGGTAGCATGCCGACGGCGATCACATCGACTTTGGAACCATTTCCCATGCGCATCGTCACCTCGTCCTTAGCCAGTCTTCGCTTAATCCGTAGTCCCTGTTTTGAGTTGCAAATATTAGCAACAGAACCAGTATCAAATACCCAGGTGCTACCGCGAGCTCTTGTAAGGTACACATCAATAACATGTATATCACATATACCTCTGTTCACCTTGCCATCCTTTTTATCCGCCAAATACTTGGGGCAGTTCCGCTTCCAGTGACCAGCCTGCTTGCAGTAGAAGCACTCAGCCTCACGCTTAGGTCCAGACTTGGGTTTCTTCTCTTGAGCAGCAACTTGTTTGCTGTTCTTCTTGAAGTTCCCCTTCTTCTTCCCTTTACCCTTTTTCTTGAAACTGGTGGTCTTATTGACCATCAACACTTGATGCTCCTTCTTGATTTCTACCTCTGCAGCCTTTAGCATTGCGAAGAGCTCAGGAATTGTCTTATCCATCCCTTGCATATTATAGTTCATCACGAAGCTCTTGTAGCTTGGTGGGAGTGATTGAAGAATTCTGTCAATGACACTATCATCCGGAAGATTAACTCCCAGTTGAATCAAGTGATTGTTATACCCAGACATTTTGAGTATATGTTCACTGACAGAACTATTCTCCTCCATCTTGCAGCTGTAGAACTTATTGGAGACTTCATATCTCTCAATCTGGGCATTTGCTTGAAATATTAACTTCAACTCCTGGAACATCTCATATGCTCCATGACGTTCAAAATGTCGTTGAAGTCCCGGTTCTAAGCCGTAAAGCATGGCACACTGAACTATTGAGTAGTCATCAGCTTTGCTCTGCCAGACGTTCTTAACATCGTCAGTTGCATCTGCAGCAGGCCTAGCACCCAGCGGTGCTTCCAGGACGTAATTCTTCTGTGCAGCAATGAGGATAATCCTCAAGTTACGGACCCAGTCCGTGTAATTGCTACCATCATCTTTCAACTTTGCTTTCTCAAGGAACGCATCAAAATTCAACGAAACAACAGCACGGGCCATCTATCTACAATCAACATAGACAAGCAAAATACTATCAGGTACTAAGTTCATGATAAATTTAAGTTCAATTAATCATATTACTTAAGAACTCCCATTTAGATAGACATCCCTCTAATCATCTAAGCGATCACGTGATCCAAATCAACTAAACCATATCCGATCATCACGTGAGATGGAGTAGTTTTCAATGGTGAACATCACTATGCTGATCATATCTACTATATGATTCACGCTCGACCTTTCGCTCTCAGTGTTCCGAGGCCATATCTGCATATGCTAGGATCGTCAAGTTTAACCTGAGTATTCTGCGTGTGCAAAACTGGCTTGCACCCGTTGTAGATGGACGTAGAGCTTATCACACCCGACCATCACGTGGTGTCTCGGCACGACGAACTTTCGCAACGGTGCATACTCAGGGAGAACACTTTTATCTTGAAATTTAGTGAGAGATCATCTTATAATGCTACCGTCAATCAAAGCAAAATAACATGCATAAAGGATAAACATCACATGCAATCAATATAAGTGATATGATATGGCCATCATCATCTTGTGCTTGTGATCTCCATCTCCGAAGCACCGTCATGATCACCATCGTCACCGGCACGACACCTTGATCTCCATCGTAGCATTGTTGTCGTCTCGCCAACTATTGCTTCAACGACTATCGCTACCGCTTAGTGATAAAGTAAAGCATTACAGGGCGATTGCATTGCATACAATAAAGCGACAACCATATGGCTCCTACCAGTTGCCGATAACTCGGTTACAAAACATGATCATCTCATACAATAAAATATAGCATCATGCCTTGACCATATCACATCACAACATGCCCTGCAAAAACAAGTTAGACGTCCTCTACTTTGTTGTTGCAAGTTTTACGTGGCTGCTACGGGCTGAGCAAGAACCGTGCTTACCTACGCATCAAAACCACAACGATAGTTTGTCAAGTTAGTGCTGTTTTAACCTTCTCAAGGACCAGGCGTAGCCACACTCGGTTCAACTAAAGTTGGAAAACTGACACCCGCCAGCCACCTGTGTGCAAAGCACGTCGATAGAACCAGTCTCGCGTAAGCGTACGCGTAATGTCAGTCCGGGCCGCTTCATCCAAAAATACCGCTGAACCAAAGTATGACATGCTGGTAAGCAGTATGACTTGTATCGCCCACAACTCACTTGTGTTCTACTCGTGCAAATAACATCTACGCATAAAACCAGGCTCGGATGCCACAGTTGGGGAACGTAGTAATTTCAAAAAAAATCCTACGCACACACAAGATCATGGTGATGCATTGCAACGAGAGGGGAGAGTGTGTCCACGTACCCTCGTAGACTGAAAGCGGAAGCGTTCGCACAACGCGGTTGATGTAGTCATACGTCTTCACGATCCGACCGATCCGAGTACCGAACGTACGGCACCTCCGAGTTCAACACACGTTCAGCTCGATGACGTCCCTCGAACTCCGACCCAGCCGAGCTTTGAGGGAGAGTTTCGTCAGCACGACGGCATGGTGACGGTGATGATGATGCTACCGACGCAGGGCTTCGCCTAAGCACCGCTACGATATTATCGAGGTGGAATATGGTGGAGGGGGCCACCGCACACGGCTAAGAGATCAACAGATCAATTGTTGTGTCTATGGGGTGCCCCCCTCCTCCGTATATAAAGGGGGCAGGAGGAGAAGGCCGCCCAAGGGGAGGAAGCGCGCCCAAGGGGGGCAATCCTACTCCAAGTAGGATTCCCCCCTCTTTCCTAGTCCAAATAGCAGAGGGGAAGGAAGGGGAGGAGAAGAAGAAGGAAAGGGGGGGCCTAGTCCAATTCGGTTTGGGCTAGGGGGGCCGTGCACCCCTAGCTGGACGCCTCTCCTCTTCCACCACTTGGGCCCATGAGACCCAATAACCCCCCGGGAGCCTCCGGTAACCTCCCGGTTTCTCCGGTATTTACCCGATAACCCCCGGAACTCATCCGGTGTCCGAATATAACATTCCAATATATCAATCTTAACGTCTCGACCATTTCGAGACTCCTCGTCATGTCCGTGATCACATCCGGGACTCCAAACTACCTTCGGTACATCAAAACATAAAACTCATAATACCGATCGTCATCTAACTTTAAGCGTGCGGACCCTACGGGTTCGAGAACTATGTAGACATGACCGGGACACGTTTCCGGTCAATAACCAATAGCGGAGCCTGGATGCTCATATTGGCTCCTACATATTCTATGAAGATCTTTATCGGTCAAACCGCATAACAACATCTGTTGTTCCCTTTGTCATCGGTATGTTACTTGCCCGAGATTCGATCGTCGGTATCTCAATACCTAGTTCAATCTCGTTGCCGGCAAGTCTCTTTACTCGTTCCTTAATACATCATCTCGCAACTAACTCATTAGTCACAATGCTTGCAAGGCTTATAGTGATGTGCATTACCGAGAGGGCCCAGAGATACCTCTCCGACAATCGGAGTGACAAATCCTAATCTCGAAATACGCCAACCCAACAAGTACTTTGGAGACACCTGTAGAGCACCTTTATAATCACCTAGTTACGTTGTGACATTTGGTAGCACACAAAGTATTCCTCCGGTAAACGGGAGTTGCATAATCTCATAGTCATAGGAACATGTATAAGTCATGAAGAAAGCAACAGCAACATACTAAACGATCAAGTGCTAAGCTAACAGAATGGGTCAAGTCAATCACATCATTCTCCTAATGATGTGATATCGTTAAACAAATGACAACTCATGTCCATGGCTAGGAAACTTAACCATCTTCGATTAACGAGCTAGTCAAGTAGAGGCATACTAGTGACACTACGTTTATCTATGTATTCACACATGTATTATGTTTCCAGTTAATACAATTCTAGCATGAATAATAAACATTTATCATGATATGAGGAAATAAATAATAACTTTATAATTGCCTCTAGGGCATATTTCCTTCATCATAACCTCCGATACTAGCCATAGGTTCATCAAAATAAGCAAACAACACACGAAAAACAGAATCTGTCAAAAACAGAACAGTCTGTAGTAATCTGTACCTAATGCAAACTTCTGGAAACTCCAAAAATTCTAAAATGAATTTCTGGATGTGATTAATTTATATATTAGTCATCTGCAAAAAGAATCAACTAAATAACACTCTCCAGTAAAAAGTTGTAGCTAATCTCGTGAGCGCTAAAGTTTCTGTTTTTTACAGCAAGATCAAAAAGATTTCACCCAAGTCTTCCGAAAGGTTCTACTTGGCACAAACACTAAATAAAACACAAAAACACATCTAACCAGAAGCTAGATGGATTATTTATTCCTAAACAGAACCAAAAAGCAAGAAACAACAATAAAATTGGGTTGCCTCCCAACAAGCGCTATCGTTTAACGCCCCTAGCTAGGCATAAAGGCAAGGATAGATCTAGGTATTGTCATCTTTGGCATGCAATCCATAAGTGGCTCTCATGATAGATTCATAAGGTAATTTAATTTTCTTTCTAGGAAAGTGTTCCATGCCTTTCCTTAACGGAAATTGGAATCTAATATTCCCTTCCTTCATATCAATAATTGCACCAATCGTTCTAAGGAAAGGTCTACCAAGAATAATAGGACATGAAGGATTGCAATCTATATCAAGTACAATGAAATCTACGGGCACATAATTACTATTTGCAAAAATAAGAACATCATTAATTCTTCGCATAGGTTTCTTAATGGTGGAATCCGCAAGGTGCAAGTTTAAAGAACAATCATCAAATTCACGGAAACCCAACAAACCACACAAAGTTTTTGGAATAGTGGAAACACTAGCACCCAAATCACATAAAGCATAGCATTCATGATCTTTAATTTTAATAGTAGGTTCCCACTCATCATAAAGTTTTCTTGATAGAAACTTCCAATTCAAGCTTTTCTTCATAAGATTGCATTAAAGCATCAACGATATGTTTAGTAAAAGCCTAATTTTGACTATATGCATGCGGAGAATTTAGCACACGTTGCAACAAGGAAATACAATCTATTAAAGAACAATTATCATAATTAAATTCCTTGAAATCCAAAATAGTGGGTTCATTGCTATCTAAAGTTTTGACCTCTTTCATCCCACTTTTACTAAATTTTGCATCAAGATCTAAAAACTCCGAATCATTGGGACGCCTTTTAACTAAAGTTGACTCATCTCCAGTCCCATCATTATCAAGATTCATATTGCAAAACAAATATTTAATAGGAGACACATCAATTACTTTTAGATCTTCATCCTTATTATTATGAAAACTAGAAGAACACGCTTTTATAAAGCAATCTTTCTTAGCACGCATCCTAGTGGTTCTTTCTTTGCACTCATCAATGGAAATTCTCATGGCTTTGAGAGACTCATTGATGTCATGCTTAGGTGGAATAGATCTAAGTTTCAAAGAATCAACATCAAGAGAAATTCTATCCACGTTCCTAGCCAACTCATCAATCTTAGGCAAATTTTCTTCAAGCAAAGCATTGAAATTCTTTTGGGAAATCATAAATTCTTTAACACTAGTCTCAAAATCAGAGGGAATCTTATTAAATTTCCATAAGAGTTGTTGTATGAATTACCATAATTATTAGAGGAATTACTAGGATACGGCCTAGGATTAAAGTTTCCTCTATAAGCGTTGTTACCAAAATTGTTCCTACCAACAAAATTCACATCCATAGATTCATTATTATTCTCAATCAAGGTAGACAAAGGCATATCATTGGGATCAGAAGAAACACTCTTATTACCAAACAATTTCATAAGTTCATCCATCTTTCCACTCAAAACATTAATCTCTTCAATTGCGTGCACCTTTTTACTAGTAGATCTTTCAGTGTGTCATTGAGAATAATTAACCATAATATTATCTAGGAGTTTAGTAGCTTCTCCTAAGGTGATTTCCATAAAAGTGCCTCCCACGGCCGAATCTAAAAGATTTCTAGAAGCAAAATTCAATCCGGCATAAAATTTTTGTATAATCATCCATAAATTCAAACCATGTGTAGGGCAATTACGTATCATTAATTTCATCCTCTCCCAAGCTTGTGCAACATGTTCATGATCAAGTTGCTTAAAATTCATAATATCATTTCTAAGAGAGATGATCTTAGCGCGAGGAAAATACTTAGAGATAAAAGCATCTTTGCACTTATTCCAAGAATCATTACTATTTTTAGGCAAAGACGAAAACCAAGTTTTAGCATGATCTCTAAGCGAAAAAGGAAATAGCTTCAATTTAACAATATCATTGTCCACATCTTTCTTATTTTGCATATCACACAAATCAACAAATCTATTTAGATGGGTAGCGGAATCTTCACTAGGAAGGCCGGCGAATTGATCTTTCATGACAAGATTCAACAAAGTAGCATTAATTTCACAAGATTCAGCATCGGTAAGAGGAGCAATCGGAGTGCTAAGAAAATCATCGTTGTTGGTATTGGCAAAGTCACACAATTTAGTATTGTCTTGAGCCATCGTGACAAGCAAGCAATCCAACACACAAGCAAAAAAGAAGCAAGCGAAAAAGAGGCGAACGGAAAAAGAGGGCGAATAAAACGGCAAGGGTGAAGTGGGGGAGAGGAAAATGAGAGGCAAATGGAAAATAATGTAATGCGAGGGATAAGAGTTTGTGATGGGTACTTGGTATGTCTTGACTTGTGCGTAGACTCCTCGGCAACGGCGCCAGAAATCCTTCTTGCTACCTCTTGAGCATGCGTTGGTTTTCCCTTGAAGAGGAAAGGGTGATGCAGCAAAGTAGCGTAAGTATTTCCCTCAGTTTTTGAGAACCAAGGTATCAATCCAGTAGGAGGCCACACGCAAGTCCCTCGTACCTACACAAACAAATAAGAACCTTGCAACCAACGCGATAAAGGGGTTGTCAATCCCTTCACGGCCAGTTGCAAAAGTGAGATCTGATAGAGATGATAAGATAATATTTTTGGTATTTTTATGATAAAGATTAAAAGTAAAGAAAGCAAAATAAACAGCGACAGAAATAGCTAGTTGACGGGAGATTAATATTATGGAAAATAGACCCGGGGGCCATAGGTTTCACTAGTGGCTTCTCTCAAGATAGCATAAGTATTACGATGGGTGAACAAATTACTGTCGAGCAATTGATAGAAAAGTGCATAATTATGAGAATATCTAGGCATGATCATGTATATCGGCATCACGTCCGCAACAAGTAGACCGACTCCTGCCTGCATCTACTACTATTACTCCACACATCAACCGCTATCCAGCATGCATCCAGAGTATTAAGTTCATAAGAACAGAATAATGCATTAGGCAAGATGACATGTGTTGGGGAACGCGGTAATTTCAAAAAAATTCCTACGCACACGCAGGATCATGGTGATGCATAGCAAAGAGAGGGGAGAGTGTTGTCCACGTACCCTCATAGACCGAAAGCGGAAGCGTTAGCACAACGCGGTTGATGTAGTCGTACGTCTTCACGATCCGACCGATCAAGTACCGAACGCACGGCACCTCCGAGTTCAGCACACGTTCAGCCCGATGACGTCCCTCGAACTCCGATCCAGCCGAGTGTTGAGGGAGAGTTTCGTCAGCACGACGGTGTGGTGACGATGATGATGTTCTACCGACGCAGGGCTTCGCCTAAACACCGCTACAGTATTATCGAGGTAGACTATGGTGGAGGGGGGCACCGCACACGGCTAAAAGATCAAACGATCAATTGTTGTGTCTCTAGGGTGCCCCCTGCCCCCGTATATAAAAGAGCAAGGGGGGAGGTGCGGCCGGCCAGGAGGGGCGCGCCTGGTGGAGTCCTACTCCCACCGGGAGTAGGACTCCCTCCCTTTTCCTAGTTGGATTAGGAGTGGAGGGGAAAGAGGAGGGAGAGAGGAAGGAAAAAAGGGGGGGCGCCGCCCCCCTCTCCTTATCCTATTCGTACTAGGGGGAGGGGCGTGCGGCCCTGCCCTAGCCGCCTCTCCTATTCTCCACAAAGGCCCACTATGGCCCATTAAGCCCCCGGGGGGTTCCGGTAACCCCTCGGTACTCCGGTAAAATCCCGATTTCACCCGGAACACTTCCGATATCCAAATATAGGCTTTCAATATATCAATCTTTATGTCTCGACCATTTCGAGACTCCTCATCATGTCCATGATCACATCCGGGACTCCGAACAACCTTCGGTACATCAAAACATATAAACTCATAATATAACTATCATCGAAACGTTAAGCGTGCGGACCCTACGGGTTCGAGAACTATGTAGACATGACCGAGACACGTCTTCGATCAATAACCAATAGTGGAACCTGGATGCTCATATTGGCTCCCACATATTCTACGAAGATCTTTATCGGTCAGACCGCATAACAACATACGTTGTTCCCTTTGTCATCGGTATATTACTTGCCCGAGATTCGATCATCGGTATCTCAATACCTAGTTCAATCTCGTTACCGGCAAGTCTCTTTACTCGTTCCGTAATACATCATCCCACAACTAACTCATTAGTTGCAATGCTTGCAAGGCTTAAGTGATGTGCATTACCGAGAGGGCCCAGAGATACCTCTCCGATAATCGGAGTGACAAATCCTAATCTCGAAATACGCCAACCCAACAAGTACCTTCGGAGACACCTGTAGAGCACCTTTATAATCACCCAGTTACGTTGTGACGTTTGGTAGCACACAAAGTGTTCCTCCGGTAAACGGGAGTTGCATAATCTCATAGTCATAGGAACATGTATAAGTCATGAAGAAAGCAATAGCAACATACTAAACGATCGAGTGCTAAGCTAACGGAATGGGTCAAGTCAATCACATCATTCTCCTAATGATGTGATCCCGTTGATCAAATGACAACTCATGCCTATGGCTAGGAAACATAACCATCTTTGATCAACGAGCTAGTCAAGTAGAGGCATACTAGTGACACTCTGTTTGTCTATGTGTTCACACATGTATCATGTTTCCGGTTAATACAATTCTAGCATGAATAATAAACATTTATCATGATATAAGGAAATAAATAATAACTTTATTATTGCCTCTAGGGCATATTTCCTTCAGTCTCCCACTTGCACTAGAGTCAATAATCTAGATCACATCGCCATGTGATTAACATCAATAGTTCACATCACCATGTGATTAACACCCATAGTTCACATCGTCATGTGACCAACACCCAGAGGATTTACTAGAGTCAATAATCTAGTTCACATTGCTATGTGATTAACACGCAAAGAGTACTACGGTGTGATCATGTTTTGCTTGTGAGAAAAGTTTAGTCAACGGGTCTGCCACATTCAGATCTGTATGTATTTTGCAAATTTCTATGTCAACAATGCTCTGCACGGAGCTACTCTAGCTAATTGCTCCCACTTTCAATATGTATCCAGATTGAGACTTATAGTCATCTGGATCAGTATCAAAATTTGCATCGACGTAACCCTTTACGACGAACCTTTTTGTCACCTCCATAATCGAGAAACATATCCTTATTCCACTAAGGATAATTTTGACCGCTGTCCAGTGATCTACTCCTAGATAACTATTATACTCCCTTGCAAAAATCAGTGTAGGGTATACAATAGATCTGGTACACAACATGGTATACTTTATAGAACCTATGGCCAAGGCATAGGGAATGACTTTCATTCTCTTTTTATCTTCTACCGTGGTCGGGCTTTGAGTCTTACTCAATTTCACACCTTGTAACACAGGCAATAACTCTTTCTTTGACTGTTCCATTTTGAACTACTTCAAAAACTTGTCAAGGTATGTACTCATTGAAAAACTTATCAAGTGTCTTGATCTATCTCTATAGATCTTGATGCTCAATATGTAAGCAGCTTCACCGAGGTCTTTCTTTGAAAAACTCCTTTCAAACACTCCTTTATGCTTTGCAGAATAATTCTACATTATTTCCGATCAACAATATGTCATTCACATATACTTATCAGAAATGTTGTAGTGCTCCCACTCACTTTCTTGTAAATACAGGCTTCACCGCAAGTCTGTATAAAACTATATCCTTTGATCAACTTATCAAAGCGTATATTCCAACTCCGAGATGCTTGCACCAGTCCATAGATGGATCGCTGGAGCTTGCATATTTTGTTAGCACCTTTAGGATTGACAAAACCTTTTGGTTGCATCATATACAACTCTTCTTTAATAAATCCAATAAGGAATGCAGTTTTGTTTATCCATTTGCCAGATTTCATAAAATGCGGCAATTGCTAACATGATTCGGACAGACTTAAGCATAGATACGAGTGAGAAACTCTCATCGTAGTCAACACCTTGAACTTGTCGAAAAAACCTTTTGCGACAATTCTAGCTTTGTAGATAGTAAGACTACTATCAGCGTCCGTCTTCCTCTTGAAGATCCATTTATTCTCAATTGCTTGTCGATCATCAGGCAAGTCAACCAAAGTCCACACTTTGTTCTCATACATGGATCCCATCTCAGATTTCATGGCCTCAAGCCATTTCGCGGAATCTGGGCTCACCATTGCTTCTTCATAGTTCGTAGGTTCGTCATGGTCTAGTAACATAACTTCCAGAACAGGATTACCGTACCACTCTGGTGCGGACCTTACTCTGGTTGACCTACGAGGTTCAGTAATAACTTGATCTGAAGTTTCATGATCATCATCATTAACTTCCTCACTAATTGGTGTAGGTGTCGCAGAAACCAGTTTCTGCGATGAACTACTTTCCAATAAGGGAGTAGGTACAGTTACCTCATCAAGTTCTACTTTCCTCCCACTCACTTCTTTCGAGAGAAACTCCTTCTCCAGAAAGATTCCGAATTTAGCAACAAAAGTCTTGCCTTCGGATCTGTGATAGAAGGTGTACCAACAGTCTCCTTTGGGTATACTATGAAGACACATTTCTCCGATTTGGGTTCGAGCTTATCAGGTTGAAGCTTTTTCACATAAGCATCGCAGCCCCAAACTTTCAGAAATGACAACTTTGGTTTCTTGCCAAACCACAGTTCATAAGGCGTCGTCTCAACGGATTTTGATGGTGCCCTATTTAACGTGAATGCGGCCGTCTCTAAAGCATAACCCCAAAACGATAGCGGTAAATCAGTAAGAGACGTCATAGATCGCACCATATCTAGTAGAGTACGATTACGACGTTCGGACACACCATTACGCTGTGGTGTTCCGGGTGGCGTGAGTTGTGAAACTATTCCGCATTGTTTCAAATGAAGACCAAACTCATAACTCAAATATTCTCCTCCATGATCAGATCGTAGAAACTTTATTTTCTTGTTATGATGATTTTCAACTTCACTCTGAAATTCTTTGAACTTTTCAAATGTTTCAGACTTATGTTTCATTAAGTAGATATACCCATATCTGCTCAAATCATCTGTGAAGGTGAGAAAATAACGATATCCGCCACGAGCCTCAATATTCATCGGACCACATACATTTGTATGTATGATTTCCAACAAATCTGTTGCTCTCTCCATAGTTCCGGAGAACGGCGTTTTAGTCATCTTGCCCATGAGGAACGGTTCGCAAGTACCAAGTGATTCATAATCAAGTGGTTCCAAAAGTCCTTCAGTATGGAGTTTCTTCATGCGCTTTACACGGATATGACCTAAACGGCAGTGCCACAAATAAGTTGCACTATCATTATCAACTCTGCATCTTTTGGCTTCAATATTATGAATATGTGTATCACTACAATCGAGATCCAATAAACCATTTTCGTTGGTGTGTATGACCATAGAAGGTTCTATTCATGTAAACAGAACAACAATTGTTCTCTAACTTAAATGAATAACCGTATTGCAATAAACATGATCAAATCATATTTATGCTCAACGCAACACCAAATAACACTTATTTAGGTTCAACACTAATCCCGAAAGTATAGGGAGTGTGCGATGATGATCATATCAATCTTGGAACCACTTCCAACACACATCGTCACTTCACCCTTAACTAGTCTCTGTTCATTCTGTAACTCCTGTTTCGAGTTACTAATTTTTAGCAACCGAACAGGTATCAAATACCTAGGGGCTACTATAAACACTAGTAAGGTACACATCAATAACATGTATATCAAATATAGCTTGTTCACTTTGCCATCCTTCTTATCCGCCAAATACTTGGGGTGGTTCCGCTTCTAGTGACCAGTCCCTTTGCAGTAGAAGCCCTTAGTCTCAGGCTTAGGTCTAGACTTGGGCTTCTTCACTTGAGAAGCAACTTGCTTGTCGTTCTTCTTGAAGTTCCCCTTCTTCCCTTTGTCCCTTTACTTGAAACTAGTGGTCTTGTTAACCATCAACACTTGATGCTCTTTCTTGATTTCTACCTTCATCGATTTCAGCATCGCGAAGAGCTCGGGAATTACTTTCGTCATCCCTTGCATACTATAGTTCATCACGAAGTTCTACTAACTTGGTGATGGTGACTAGAGAATTCTGTCAATTACTATCTTATCTGGAAGACTAACTCCCACTTGATTCAAGCAATTGTAGTACCCAGACAATCTGAGCACATGCTCACTGGTTGAGCTATTCTCCTCCATCTTGTAGGCAAAGTACTGTCAGAGGTCTCATACCTCTCGACACGGGCATGAGTATGAAATACCAATTTCAACTCTTGGAACATCTTATATGCTCCGTGGCGTTCAGAACATTTTTGAAGTCCCGGTTCTAAGCCGTAAAGCATGATGCACTTAACTATCAAGTAGTCATCATACCGAGCTTTTGTCAAAACGTTCATAACGTCTGCATCTGCTCCTACAATAGGTCTGTCGCCTAGCGGTGCATCAAGGACATAATTCTTCTGTGCAGCAATGAGGATAATCCTCAGATCACGGATCCAATCCGCATCATTGCTACTAACATCTTTCAACTTAGTTTTCTCTAGGAACATATAAAATTAAACGGGGAGCAACATCGCGAGCTATTGATCTACAACATAGATATGCTAATGCTACCAGGACTAAGTTCATGATAAATTAAAGTTCAATTAATCATATTACTTAAGAACTCCCACTTAGATAGACATCCCTCTAATCCTCTAAGTGATCACGTGATCCATATCAACTAAACCATGTCCGATCATCACGTGAGATGGAGTAGTTTCAATGGTGAACATCATTTATGTTGATCAAATCTACTATGTGATTCACGCTCGACCTTTCGGTCTCAGTGTTCCGAGGCCATATCTGTTATATGCTAGCCTCGTCAAGTTTAACCTGAGTATTCCGCGTGTGCAACTGTTTTGCACCCGTTGTATTTGAACGTAGAGCCTATCATACCCGATCATCACGTGGTGTCTCAGCACGAAGAACTTTCGCGATGGTGCATACTCAGGGAGAACACTTATACCTTGAAATTTAGTGAGAGATCATCTTATAAAGCTACCGCCGAACTAAGCAAAATAAGATGTATAAAAGATAAACATCACATGTGTCGGGGATATACCCCGCGGTATGACCCGGCCGGAAGTATGACCCGGCCGGACTTGGCATTTCACCGATGACCTGGCCGGACTCATGGGTCTGGCGGCTCATTGGTCAAATAGCTCATGGACCAGACGACTCACTGGAGACCCGGTGATCAGACGGACGCCATGGCCCAAGGCCCAGCAGGCTGGCTTATACTCCGGTGGGCCGGCTTAAGATGAAAGGTGTGAGGATTATTTCCTTTACAAGGAAGCAAGACCCGGACTTGTATTCAACTTATAAAGAAAGATAGACTAGTCCTAATCCTACTAGGACTCCGCATGTAACCCGCCCCTCTAACTTATATAAGGAGGGGCAGGGCACCCCAAAGAGGGACAAGGAGCAAGAAACAATCTCTAGGGCTAGACACCGAGAGCCGGTTCCCGGCGACTCTCCCGTGATCATAATGAGACCTAGCCTCAAACAGCATGTAGGGTTATTACCGGATGATGTTTCCCGGGGCCCGAAGCTGTCTAAATCCTTGTCTTGTGTTGAGTCTCTCGATTCCACCCAACCCCTCTCAAGCTACCGCATAGATGCGTTGGCCTCGCGACTAAGTCCTCATACTAGGACATCTGCCGTGACAATTCCACGACAGTTGGCGCCCACCGTGGGGCTTGCGCACGGTGGTGTTGAGTTCTTGGAGGGATCTTCCGCAGGGATCGAGAAGCTCGCAACTGGCCGGCTGAAGAAGAGCCGGCACAAAAATATCTATATCAACTTCAAGTTCCTCGGTCCAGATCGGAAAAAAAGTTTCAACGACAGCGCGCACGGCAAACGAGGATTGATCTATGCTCCGCTATGGCTGTTACTTGGATCCGTCTGCGCAAGGTGACAACCAGTCGGAAAAAAAACATATACAAGATTGCGATCATGACATATTAGGGCTACATCGCGAGTGCCGCCGGATGTGACTCGGCGGACCATCAAATCCGAAACAAAATCAGTCTCTGTTGTTGTGCCGTTCTACGTTGCGCCCGCCGAGACCGTCTGGAGTTTCGACGAGAAGTAATCCGTGATCTGCTGATCGGCCACCC
Organism: Triticum aestivum; assembly: GCF_018294505.1. Lineage (NCBI taxonomy): Eukaryota > Viridiplantae > Streptophyta > Magnoliopsida > Poales > Poaceae > Triticum > Triticum aestivum. The sequence continues at coordinate 105,647,983 of NC_057796.1, forward strand.
TGGCGTAAATACGCAGTGTCACGAACACACCGGATGTGCTCCTGCTCCTCTACTCCCATCAAACCGTAGCTGGCAGATCAAGCCCCGAGGCAGCAACCAATAATTTTCCTGTGTGAACTAGCGCACTGCCTCAAGTGCTAATGATGTGCATCGGCTCAGGTGCTAGTACGTACCTAAATCAAATCCAAAGGTACTTCCAAAAAGTACTCCAATAGCACGTGATGAAGGCACTCTACTTGAGTATTACTCCGACAACTGCTACAAGCGCTGGTCGTACGTCAGTCCCAGGATCATCAGTCAACAACGAAAAATAAAATAAAAAGCAACAGCAGGGAGGAAGATGCAGACGCGGGTACGGACTCGCCTCCGCCACTACTACTTTTCACCACTCGCCTCCGTTCACGTGCCTCAAGGCACTGCCTCCGCGCCGCCTCAGGTTCGCTTGTGCCTCCAAGTCGCCGCGATCGTCCACACCGGCTTACAGAGGGCCTCTGTGGTTGCTCCAGGTCAAGCTGGACTCTGCTTTTCCGTCCGATTCATCATCGTACCTCGTCTCCTGTCCGGGTGGCTGTCGCGCCTTGTCTCCTGTCTGAATTACCGTCACCAACCTGTTTTCGTCGCCGCTTCTACAGCGCTTACCTTGACAAGCCGGCCTCGCCACGCCTCGTCGGGGTGCCGCCGCAGGCCGGCCCTGCCGCCTCAGAGCCGCTTCCGAGCCACTTCAACCCGGCCTCTGCTACCGTTGAGCTGCCGCGGCCGCCCGGTGGCTTTTTCCACTGTGAGCCGGTCCTGCTGGAGTTTGCTTCTGTCTCTACTACATGTTACTACAGACGCCATCCCTACAACAGATGCTGTCGTTTTTGCGTTCGCCATCTTAGCAGCCAGCAGACCGGTTGGAGCATTATAACCTGGACTAGTCCGACGACGTGCGTATTTTACACAGTGCTAATCGCCTACGGATCATCTATTGTCTGGACAAATCATGTGATATCCCTCTAACTATATTTTATTAACACATATTGTTTTGGTCAAAGAACGATTACTGGTTCGTGATATTTTTTCGCATGACCATTATTCCTTACAAAGATGTTGCAAAAGGACGTGCGTCAATATTATTTTTTGCACTAGCACTCGTCCATGTCATGCTGCTCAACGGAAACATGTGCAAATCGCCGCCCCTGCTACACGACGCGGCTGACTCGCCCGTTCGCGCGACTTACCGCGCCTGCGGTTAACTCGCCCGTCCGCGCTGGCTTACAACGCAGCGGCCGGTTCACCCGTGACTGATTTCAGTTTCACCTAGTGATCGTCAACTTCATGGCGGGTTATTTCCGGCCTAAACGAATCAGGACAATCATTCACTACAAATATGGTTTATACCATGGGTATGGAGCACGGGCTGACAGTATTCCGCCCGGCGATAGTCCGTAGCATATTACCCGATGAGTGGACGCGCACAAGCCGCCGTCCGTACGGCCCGGTCTACATCAACTAGCTGGGACTGCGCATGTGATTGATTCGCGCGTCCGCACCGGTTTACAACGCCACGGACGACTCGCCCGTCCGCTCTCGCGGCCGGTTCACGCGTCCGCGCCGGGTTACAATGCGGAGGACAACTTGCTCGTCCGCACCGGCTTACAACGCCGCGGCCGGCTCATCTGTCTGCTCCCGTGGCCGACTTGGCCGTGATTGATTTCAGCTTCACCGTGATGATCATCAACTCCGCGGTGGATAATTTCTGGCCTGACATATCAGGACAATTGTTCACCACATCAACACGACGTGGTTGACTCGCCCATCCGCGCGGCTTACCGCGTCGGCGATTGACTCGCCCGACCACACCGGTTTACAACATCGTGACCAACTCATCTGTCTGTACCGCCTCTGATGCAACGGTCGTCTTTACCATCCGTCTCTCGCGGGTTGGTCTATATAAACACACTGGGGCGCACCTGTATGCATGAGCTGTTTATTGAATATGAGCGAGTCACTGCTTGGGAAGCCCGGTTTTCTTCCAACAAATTGGAGGCGAATTATCATGTATTATCAGCCGCCGTCTGCACTGGATGGTTCAATGGGCAGGCGCACAAGTCGCCGCCACTACAGTTTGGTTAACTTCAAAACATCCAGTTGGAAGGAACCATTGGCCGAGTTGCTGACACGGCTCATACAGGATCATTTATAACCCGCCGCAGTCACCTCAACCTTCTGTGGATTCACATCGCGCTATCAACACCAATGATATACACCTTATGCTATGGTCAATATGGAGAATCTCAAAGCCAACTCCTCGAGTCGTCTTGAGACTCGGGGGCAATGATATGACTCGGCAGCATTGGTCGGTTTCAATGCATTCAAGAACTCCGGGTCATTGGAGGGAAAAATGATTCGGTCCCGGAGGCTACCGCTATATTGGTGAAAAGTTTAAAGGCCGTCAGAAAATTTCCGGCTTAAAAAGAAGGATTCCGGTTTAGATCCGGCTCAAGAGACTTGACATCTCCCACAAAGCACTGAAGCTCTTAATATCCGGTTTAAAATCCGGTTCAAGGGAAATTTATCTGCCACAAAGTTTTGAAGCTCTCAAATCCGGTTCAAAATCCGGTTCAAGGTAAATTTGTCTATTACAAAGCTTTGAAACTCTCAATATCCGGTTTTTCCGGTTCAAAAAGAATTATCTCTCGCAAAGTTCGAGTTCTCAGGAAAAATTAAAGGGACCAAAAAGAGTCTGTTACAAAGCACAACCCAAACACAGGTACCCTGCTTTAATGACCATTGGGAGCTGATCGTATTCGAATTTAGCTTAACCCTTTTGGTGTGACCCTGATCGTATTCGAATCGGAGTCGTTAAATATTCTCATGATCACTAGGGGGCTTCCTGTTCAAACATAGGTCGCATTCGAACCAAAGAGAACATAGCTGTCGGTACCCTCTTGATCGGCACACTGCCGAGCTCACTAGGGGCTTCTTGATCGTATTCGAATCATAGCTCAACCCCTTTTGGGAACCGACGTGGATCGTATTCGAATCAGCGTCGTTAAACAACTCTCAAGTTCATTTGGGGGCTTCCTGTTCAAACATAGGTCGTATTCGAACCAAAGAGAACATAGCTGTCGGTACCCTCTTGATCGGCAACGCCAAAGCCACTGGGGGCTATATGATCGTATTCGAATCTTAGCTTAACCCCTTTGGGACGGTTTTCTGATCGTATTCGAATCAGAAGCCTCAAAATTTTTGAAGTCTCTTTTTGCAAACAATTTTTGGATTTTATTTGAAGCTCTTTTTCATATCTAAAGTGTATATGAGTGGTTGCTATTTAACCCGGCTTGATTTTCGATGATAAATCGCCAGCTTATGAAAATCATCATCTATGTGGAAGCATTGGCTTCTAAGGATTGGGTTATCACCCTTACTGCACAGGTCACATAAACCGGCAGTGAAAATTCAATATCACAGGTATAATATTATTATTATAGTTATGTTTCAAAGTTATGATTCATAACAGGCTTATCTGTGACTCCTTGTTACACATCAATGGTTATATGTGAGATATTATGACCCGCCCTGCGGTAAACCGCCAAGGGATCTTGTGATCTAATTATGTGCAGGATAAGACTACATTTGGGTGGTTACCCGCCCTGGTTCTTGACGTTAAGTCGCCAGGGCATATGTTGTTTAAACTCTGCAGGATTTACAGAGCTATGACTTACATAAATGATTAAATTCAAGCCCATCATCAAAGATTGAAATTGGTGTCTCAAAAGGGTTATCAATTCTTAATTTTCTCAAAGGCTATAAGCCGCCGGGTTGTACAAATTCCGGCTTACAATGGAGGCGTATTAAATCGCCATCGGCCAAGAGCCGCCGGGTATTTAAACTCCGGATTGACTTATCAACAGATGAGGTATTCAAAGTCGCTTTGGCGCAATGGCTATTATTTTATCAATGGATATGATTTATTCTACAATGGAAAGAATAGTCCCGAGTCGCTGCAGGCTTACGACCCGGCACTTGGGGGCTACATTATTTAAATTGAGATCACATCAAATATGCAAGTCCCATGTCACTGCCAGCATGCACCATGGCACTTGGGGGCTAATGCAAAGTCATTTTTTGCTCATCTTATTGAAGACCCGACTCATCACATTATAATGAGCCGGCCCTTGGGGGCTACCAATTGCTCCTGTCAACAATTCAAGGTACACAAGCATTAATCCATTATATTGAACGATCCACTATTCAGTTGGTAGAGTACAAAGCTCTTAACCTTGTTGACGTGGGTTCAAGCCCCATGGTGGAGATTATATTATATGATGTTATTATCAAAGTCCCAGCTCAGTATTATCTTACTAAGCCGGCCCTTGGGGGCTACACGTTGCTGTTCAAGTTTACATGGTTATATCTACAAAGTCCCTACTCATTATTGCATAATGACCCGGCCCATGGGGGCTACACTGGTTGAAGTTTTCATGAGCATAAGGCAATTACAAGTCCCAGGTTGCTGCAAGCATGACAACCCGGCACTTGGGGGCTACAGGTGATATGCATATAAGGGAGAAAAAATCTTCAAATTCTCAGTTTGGACTAGACCAGATTAACCCGGTGTCTGCAACAGTCATGACCCGGTATCATTTATTTATAACCTGACAATTTTGGCAATCATAAATCGGCAAGATCTACATCTTTAAGCCGGCTGAATATCAGTTGAATATTTCAAGACCAATATTTTTGTCAAGTCAGAGTTTTGGAAACCGACTCAAATGGATTATTTCGTATAATATTTCTTTATAAAGAGCCAATGTCAGCAAATGGATTATGAAGCTGGCCTATTGACCCGGATATTCCAGGAGAAAGTGTCAAGGACTTAAGGATGATCAGGTGCCGGCTTACAAGAATATTTAACCCGGAGCACAACCTGTCAAATTTGTTCTTGTGTTTATGTTGCAGGGTCAGTTTAACATGGATAAATCCAAATTAAACTGGGGGCTAATGTCGGGGATATACCCCGCGGTATGACCCGGCCGGAAGTATGACCCGGACGGACTTGGCATTTCACCGATGACCCGGCCGGACTCATGGGTCTGGCGGCTCATTGGTCAAACAGCTCATGGACCAGACGACTCACTGGAGACCCGGCGGGCGGATCAGACGGACGCCACGGCCCAAGGCCCAGCAGGCTGGCTTATACTCCGGTGGGCCGGCTTAAGATGAAAGGTGCGAGGATTATTTCCTTTACAAGGAAGCAAGACCCGGACTTGTATTCAACTTATAAAGAAAGATAGACTAGTCCTAATCCTACTAGGACTCCGCATGTAACCCGCCCCTCTAACTTATATAAGGAGGGGCAGGGCACCCCAAAGAGGGACAAGGAGCAAGAAACAATCTCTAGGGCTAGACACCGAGAGCCGGTTCCCGGCGACTCTCCCGTGATCATAATGAGACCTAGCCTCAAACAGCATGTAGGGTTATTACCGGATGATGTTTCCCGGGGCCCGAAGCTGTCTAAATCCTTGTCTTGTGTTGCATCTCTCGATTCCGCCCAACCCCTCTCAAGCTACCGCATAGATGCGTTGGCCTCGCGACTAAGTCCTCATACTAGGACATCTGCCGTGACAATTCCACGACAACATGCAATCATAATATGTGACATGATATGGCCATCATCATCTTGTGCCTTTGATCTCCATCTCCAAAGCATGGCCATGATCTCCATCGTCACCGGCATGACACCATGATCTCCATCATCTTGATCTATATCAATGTGTCGTCACATGGTCGTCTCGCCAACTATTGTTATCGCATAGCGATAAAGTAAAGCAATTATTTGGCGCTTGCATCTTATGCAATAAAGAGACAACCATAAAGATTTTGCCAGTTGCCGATAACTTCAACAAAACATGATCATCTCATACAACAACTTATATCTCATCACGTCTCACATCACAACATGCCCTGCAAAAACAAGTTAGACGTCCTCTACTTTGTTGTTGCAAGTTTTACGTGGCTGCTATGGGCTGAGCAAGAACTGTTCTTACCTACGCATCAAAACCACAACGATAGTTCGTCAAGTTAGTGCTGTTTTAACCTTCTCAAGGACCGGGCATAGCCACACTCGGTTCAACTAAAGTTGGAGAAACTGACACCCGCCAGCCACCTGTGTGCAAAGCACGTCGGTAGAACCAGTCTCGTGTAAGCGTACGCGTAATGTCGGTTCGGGCCGCTTCATCCAACAATACCACCGAACCAAAGTATGACATGCTGGTAAGCAGTATGACTTATATCGCCCACAACTCACTTGTGTTCTACTCGTGCATATAACATCAACGCATAAAACCAGGCTTGGATGCCACTGTTGGGGAACGCAGTAATTTCAAAAAAATTCCTACGCACACGCAGGATCATGGTGATGCATAGCAACGAGAGGGGAGAGTGTTGTCCACGTACCCTCGTAGACCGAAAGCGGAAGCGTTAGCACAACGCGGTTGATGTAGTCGTACGTCTTCACGATCCGACCGATCAAGTACCGAACGCACGGCACCTCCGAGTTCAGCACACGTTCAGCCCGATGACGTCCCTCGAACTCTGATCCAGCCGAGTGTTGAGGGAGAGTTTCGTCAGCACGACGGTGTGGTGACGATGATGATGTTCTACCGACACAGGGCTTCGCCTAAGCACCGCTACAGTATTATCGAGGTGGACTATGGTGGAGGGGGGCACCGCACACGGCTAAAAGATCAAACGATTAATTGTAGTGTCTCTAGAGTGCCCCCTGCCCCCGTATATAAAGGAGCAATGGGGGAGGTGCGGCCGGCCAGGAGGGGCGCGCCAGGTGGAGTCCTACTCCCACCGGGAGTAGGACTCCCTCCCTTTTCCTAGTTGGATTAGGAGTGGAGGGGAAAGAGGAGGGAGAGAGGAAGGAAAAAGGGGGGGGGCGCCGCCCCCTCTCCTTGTCCTATTCGGACTAGGGGGAGGGGCACGCGGCCCTGCCCTGGCCGCCTCTCCTCTTCTCCACAAAGGCCCACTATGGCCCATTAAGCCCCCGGGGGGTTCCGGTAACCCCTCGGTACTCCGGTAAAATCCCGATTTGACCCGGAACACTTCCGATATCCAAATATAGGCTTCCAATATATCAAGCTTCATGTCTCGACCATTTCGAGACTCCTTGTCATGTCCGTGATCACATCCGGGACTCCGAACAACCTTCGGTACATCAAAACATATAAACTCATAATATAACTATCATCGAAACGTTAAGCGTGCGGACCCTACAGGTTCGAGAACTATGTAGACATGACCGAGACACGTCTCCGGTCAATAATCAATAGCGGAACCTGGATGCTCATATTGGCTCCCACATATTCTACGAAGATCTTTATCGGTCAGATCGCATAACAACATACGTTGTTCCCTTTGTCATCGGTATGTTACTTGCCCGAGATTCGATCGTCAGTATCTCAATACCTAGTTCAATCTCGTTACCGGCAAGTCTCTTTACTCGTTCCGTAATACATCATCCCACAACTAACTCATTAGTTGCAATGCTTGCAAGGCTTAAGTGATGTGCATTACCGAGAGGGCCCAGAGATACCTCTCCGATAATCGGAGTGACAAATCCTAATCTCGAAATACGCCAACCCAACAAGTACCTTCGGAGACACCTGTATAGCACCTTTATAATCACCCAGTTACGTTGTGACGTTTGGTAGCACACAAAGTGTTCCTCCGGTAAACGGGAGTTGCATAATCTCATAGTCATAGGAACATGTATAAGTCATGAAGAGAGCAATAGCAACATACTAAACGATCGAGTGCTAAGCTAACGAAATGGGTCAAGTCAATCACATCATTCTCCTAATGATGTGACCCCGTTGATCAAATGACAACTCATGTCGATGGCTAGGAAACATAACCATCTTTGATCAACGAGCTAGTCAAGTAGAGGCATACTAGTGACACTCTGTTTGTCTATGTATTCACACATGTATCATGTTTCCGGGTAATACAATTCTAGCATGAATAATAAACATTTATCATGATATAAGGAAATAAATAATAACTTTATTATTGCCTCTAGGGCATATTTCCTTCAACATGATGTAGAGGGATAAACTCAAGCAATATGATATAAACCCCATCTTTTTATCCTCGATGGCAACAATACAATATGTGTCGTTTCCCCTACTGTCACTGGGATCGAGTACTGCATGATTGAACCCAAAGCTAAGCACTTCTCCCATTGCAAGAAAGATCAATCTAGTAGGCCAAACCAAACTGATAATTCGAATAGACTTGCAAAGATAACCAATCATACATAAAAGAATTTAGAGAAGATTCAAATATTGTTCATAGATAATCTTGATCATAAACCCACAATTCAACAGATCTCGACAAACACACCGCAAAAAGAGTTACATCGAATAGATCTCCAAGTAGATCGAGGAGAACTTTGTATTGAGATCCAAAGAGAGAGAAGAAGCCAACTAGCTAATAACTATGGACCCGAAGGTCTGTGGTAAACTACTCACACATCATCGCAGAGGCTATGGTGTTGATGTAGAAGCCCTCCGTGATCGATGCCCCCTCCGGCGGAGCGCCGGAAAAGGCCCCAAGATGGGATCTCACGGGTACAGAAAGTTGCGGCGGTGGAAATAGGGTTTCGTGGTGCTCCTCAATGGTTTTGGGGTACGTAGGTATATATAGGAGGAAGAAGTAGGTCGGTGGAGCCACGAGGGGCCCACGAGGGTGGAGGGCGCGCCCCCTGCCTCATGGCCTCCTCGTTGATTTCTTGACGTCCAAGTCCTCTGGATCACGTTTGTTCCAAAAATAACTCTCCCGAAGGTTTCATTCCATTTGGACTCCATTTGATATTCCGTTTCTGCGAAACACTGAAATAGGCAACAAAATAATAATTTGCACTGGGCCTTGGGTTAGTAGGTTAGTCCCAAAAATAATATAAAAGTGTATAAATAAGCCCATTAAACATCCAAAATAGAATATATAATAGCATGGAGCAATCAAAAATTATAGATACGTTGGAGACGTATCACTGTGCTACATCATCCCTCCCTCTCCGGGGAAATACTGAGGTAGTTGCAGCTACCATCATTGGGTTCTGGATTAATATGTTAGTTCAATAAATCATATAAAAAGTTGCCAAAAGTATGTGAAAGTTGTATAATATTGGCATGAAACAATCAAAAATAATAGATACGACGGAGACGTATCAACCATAAACATGTGTTGTCATTTGATAACGGGATCACATCATTAGGAGAATGATGCGATGGACAAGACCCATCCGTTAGCTTAGCGTAATGATCGTTCAGTTTATTGCTATTTCTTTCTTCATGTCAAATACATATTCCTTCGACTATGAGATTATGCAACTCCCGGATACCGGAGGAATACCTTGTGTGCTATCAAACATCACAATGTAACTGGGTGATCATAAAGATGCTCTACAAGTATCTCCGAAAGTGTTTGTTGAGTTGGCATAGATCGAGATTAGGATTTGTCACTCCGTGTATCGGAGAGGTATCTCTAGGCCCTCTCGGTAATTCACATTGCTTGCAAGGCTTATAGTGATGTGCATTACCGAGAGGGCCCAGAGATACCTCTCCGATACACGGAGTGACAAATCCTAATCTCGATCTACGCTAACCCAACAAACACCTTCGGAGACACCTGTAGAGCATCTTTATAATCACCCAGTTACGTTGTGACGTTTGATAGCACACAAGGCATTCCTCCGGTATCCGGGAGTTGCATAATCTCATAGTCGAAGGAATATGTATTTGACATGAAGAAAGCAATAGCAATAAAGCTGAACGATCATTATGCTAAGCTAACGGATGGGTCTTTGTCCATCACATCATTCTCCTAATGATGTGATCCCGTTATCAAATGACAACTCATGTCAATGGTTAGGAAACCTTAACCATCTTTGGTCAACGAGCTAGTCTAGTAGAGGCTCACTAGGGACACGGTGTTTGTTTATGTATTGACACATGTATTAAGGTTTCCGATCAATACAATTCTAGCATGAATGATAAACCTTTGTCATGAATAAGGAAATATAAAACAAAAACTTTATTATTGCCTCTAGGGCATATTTCCTTCAGTCTCCCACTTGCACTAGAGTCAATAATCCAGATTACATTGTAATGAATCTAACACCCATGGAGTCTTGGTGTTGATCATGTTTTGTTCGCGGAAGAGGCTTAGTCAACAGGTCTGCCACATTCAGATCCGTATGTATCTTGTAAATTTCTATGTCTCCATCCTTGACTTGTTCACAAATGGAGTTGAAGTGTCTCTTAATGTGTTTGGTTCTCTTGTGAAACCTGGATTCCTTCGCCAAGGCAATTGCTCCAGTGTTTTCACAAATGATTTTCATTGGATCCAATGCACTAGGTATTACACCCAGATCGGGTATGAACTCCTTCATTTGCTGCTTCAGAAGCAGCTATGTACTCTGCTTCACAGGTAGATCCCGCCACGATGCTCTGCCTGGAACTGCACCAACTGACAGCTCCACCATTCAATATAAATACGTATCCGGTTTGTGACTTAGAGTCATCTGGATCAGTGTCAATGCTAGCATCGACGTACCCATTTACGACGAGCTCTTGTCACCTCCATAAACGAGAAACATATCCTTGGTCCTTTTCAGGTACTTCAGGATGTTCTTGACCGTTGTCCAGTGATCCACTCCTGGATTACTTTGGTACCTCCCTGCCAGACTTATGGCAAGGCACACATCAGGTCTGGTACAAAACATAGCATACATGATAGAACCTATAGCTGAGGCATAAGGAATGACTTTGATTTTCTCTCTATCTTCTGCAGTGGTCGGGCTTGGAGTCTGACTCAACTTCACACCATGTAACACAGGCAAGAACCCTTTCTTTGACTGATCCATTTTGAACTTCTTCAAAACTTTGTCAAGGTATGTGCTTTGTGAAAGTCCTATTAAGCGTCTCGATCTATCTCTATAGATCTTGATGCCCAATATATAAGCAGCTTCACTGAGGTCTTTCATTGAAAAACTCTTATTCAAGTATCCTATTATGCTATCCAGAAATTCTATATCATTTCCAATCAACAATATGCCATCTACATATAATATTAGAAGTGCTACAGAGCTCCCACTCACTTTCTTGTAAATACAGGCTTCATCGAAAGTCTGTATAAAACCATATGCTTTGATCACCTCATCAAAGCGTATATTCCAACTCTGAGATGCTTGCACCAGTCCATAGATGGATCGATGGAGCTTGCACACTTTGTTAGCATCTTTAGGATCGACAAAACCTTCAGGTTGCATCATATACAACTCTTCTTTAAGAAATCCATTAAGGAATGCAGTTTTGATGTCCATTTGCCAGATTTCATAATCATAAAATGCGGCAATTGCTAACATGATTCGAACGGACTTAAGCATCACTACAGGTGAGAAAGTCTCCTAGTAGTCAACCCCTTGAACTTGTCGAAAACCTTTTGCGAAAAGTCGAGCTTTGTAGACAGTAACATTACCATCAGCGTCAGTCTTCTTCTTGAAGATCCATTTATTCTCTATGGCTTGCCAATCATCGGGCAAGTCCACCAAAGTCCACACTTTGTTCTCATACATGGATCCTATCTCAGATTTCATGGCCTCAAGCCATCTGTTGGAATCTGGGCTCATCTTAGCTTCTTCATAGTTCGTAGGTTCGCCTTGATCTAATAACATGACTTCCAAAACAGGATTACCGTACCACTCTGGTGCGGATCGTGCTCTGGTTGACCTATGAGGTTCAATAGCAACTTGATCTGAAGTTTCCTGGTCATTATCATTTTCTTCCTCTCTAGTTGGTGTTGGCATCATGGGAATGGATTTCTCTGATGTGCTACTTTCCAATTCGGGAGAAGGTATGATTACCTCATCAAGTTCTACTTTCCTCCCACTCACTTCTTTCGAGAGAAACTCCTTCTCTAGAAAGGTTCCATTATTGGCAACAAAAATCTTGCCTTCGGATCTGTGGTAGAAGGTGTACCCAATTGTTTCCTTAGGGTATCCTATGAAGATGCACTTCTTCGATTTGGGTTCGAGCTTATCAGGCTGAAGCCTTTTGACATAAGTGTCGCAACCCCAAACTTTAAGAAACGACCGCTTAGGTTTCTTGCCAAACCACAGTTCATACGGTGTCGTCTCAACGGATTTAGATGGTGCCCTATTTAACGTGAATGCAACTGTCTCTAGTGTATAACCCCAAAACGATAGTGGTAAATCAGCAAGAGACATCATAGAATGCACCATATCCAAAAAAAGTACGATTACGATGTTCAGGCACACCATTACGTTGTGGTGTTCCAGGTGGCGTGAGTTGTGAAACTATTCCACATTGTTTTAAATGAAGGCCAAACTTGTAACTCAAATATTCGCCTCCGCGATCAGATCATAGAAACTTTATTTTCTTGTTACGATGATTCTCTACTTCACTCTGAAATTCTTTAAACTTTTCAAATGTTTCAGACTTGTGTTTCATTAAGTAGATATACCCATATCTACTCAAATCATCTGTGAAGGTAAGAAAATAACGATACCTGCCGCATGCCTCAACACTCATCGGATCGCATACATCGGTATGTATTATTTCCAACAAGTCATTGGGTCGCTCCATTGTTTCGGAGAACGGAGTTTTAGTTATCTTGCCCATGAGGCATGGTTCGCAAGTATCAAATGATTCACAATATTTTGATTCCAAAAGCCCATCTGCATGGAGTTTCTTCATGCGCTTTACACCAATATGACCTAAACGGCAGTGCCACAAATATGTTGCACTATCATTATCAACTTTGCATCTTTTGGCATCAATATTATGAATATGTGTATCACTACAATCGAGATTCAAGATAAATAGACCACTCTTCAAGGGTGCATGACCATAAAAGAAATTAATCATATAAATAGAACAACCATTATTCTCTGATTTAAGTGAATAACCGTCTCGCACTAAACAAGATCCAGATATAATGTTCATGCTCAACGCTAGCACCAAATAACAATTGTTCAGGTTTAAAACTAATCCCGAAGGTAGATGTAGAGGTAGCGTGCTGACGGCGATCACATGGACCTTGGAACCATTCCCGACGCGCACCGTCACCTCGTCCTTAGCCAATCTTCATTTAATCCATTGGTCATATTTTGAGTTACGAATATGAGCAACCGAACCAGTATCAAATACCCAGGTGTTACTACGAGCATTAGTAAGGTACACATCAATAACATGTATATCAAATATACCTTTGTTCACTTTGCCATCCTTCTTATCCACCAAATACTTGGGTAGTTTCGCTTCCAGTGACCAGTCCCTTTGCAGTAGAAGCACTCAGTTTCAGGCTTGGGTCCAACTTTGGGCTTCTTCCCGGGAGTGGCAACTTGCTTGCCATTCTTCTTGAAGTTCCCTTTCTTTCCCTTGCCCTTTTTCTTGAAACTAGTGGTCTTGTTAACCATCAACACTTGATGCTCCTTCTTGATTTATAACTCCGTGGCCTTAAGCATTGCGAAGAACTCGGGAATTGTTTTTTTCATCCCTTGCATATTATAGTTTATCATGAAGCCTTTATAGCTTGGTGGCAGTGATTGAAGAACTCTGTCAATGACACGATCAACTGGAAGATCAACTCCCAACTGAGTCAAGTGATTATAATACCCAGACATTTTGAGTATGCATGTGTTCACTGACAGAACTGTTCTCCTCCATCTTGCAGCTATAGAACTTGTTGAAGACTTCATATCTCTCAACCCAGGAATTTGCTTGAAATATTAACTTCAACTCTTGGAACATCTCGTATGCTCCATGACGTTCAAAACGTCTTTGAAGTCCCGGTTTTAAGCCGTAAAGCATGGCATAATGAACTATCAAGTAGTCATCAGATCGAGCTTGCCAGACGTTTCAAAACATCAGCATCTGCTCCTGCAGCAGGCCTTTCACCTAGCGGTGCATCAAAGACATAATTCTTCTGTGCGGCAATGAGGATAATCCTCAAGTTATGGACCAAATCCGTGTAGTTTCTACCATCATCTTTCAACTTAGCTTTCTCTAGGAACGCATTAAAATTCAGGGGAACGGTAGCACGGGCCATTGATCTACAACTTAGATATGCAAATACTATCAGGACTAAGTTCATGACAAATTAAGTTCAATTAATCAAATTACTTAAGAACTCCCACTTAAATAGACATCCCTCAAGCCATCTAAGTGATACGTGATGCAAATCAACTAACCCATGTCCGATCATCACGTGAGATGGGGTAGTCATCAATGGTGAACATCTCTATGTTGATCATATCTACTATATGATTCATGTTCGACCTTTCGGTCTCCAATGTTCTGAGGCCATGTATGTACATGCTAGGCTCGTCAAGTTTAACCCAAGTATTCTACATGTGCAAAATTGTCTTACCCCCGTTGTATGTGAACGTAGAGTCTATCACACCCGATCATCACGTGGTGTCTCAACACGACGAACTGTAGCAACGGTGCATACTCAGGGAAAACACTTTTACCTTGAAATTTAGTGAAGGGATCATCTTATAATGCTACCGTCGTACTAAGCAAAATAAGATGCATAAAATATAAACATCACATGCAATCAAAATATGTGACATGATATGGCCATCATCATCTCGTGCTTTTGATCTCCATCTCCAAAGCATCGTCATGATCTCCATTGTCACTGGCTCGACACTCTTGATCTCCATCATTGCGTCATGGTCGTCTCGCCAACTATTGCTTCTACAACTATCGCTAACACATAGTGATAAAGTAAAGCAATTAAATGGCATTTGTATTTCATACAATAAAGATACAACCATAAGGCTCCTGCCGGTTGCCGATAACTTACAAAACATGATCATCTCATACAATAATGTTCATCACATCATGTCTTGACCATATCACATCACAACATGCCTTGCAAAAACAAGTTAGACGTCCTCTACTTTGTTGTTGCAAGTTTTACGTGGCTGCTGCGGGCTTCTAGCAAGAACCTTCTTACCTACGCAAAAACCACAATGGTGTTTCGTCAAGTTTGCTGTTTTAACCTTCTTCAAGGACCGGCCGCAGTCAAAATCGATTCAACTAAAGTAGGAGAAACAGACACCCGCCAGCCGCCTTTATGCGAAACTAGTTGCATGTCAGTGGGTGGAACCGGTCTCATGTGCATGGACATGTAAGGTTGGTCCGGGCCGCTTCATCCCACAATACCGCCGAATCAAAATAAGACGTTGGTGGTAAGCAGTATGACTATCACCGCCCACAACTCTTTGTGTTCTACTCGTGCATATCATCTATGCATAGACCTGGCTCATGATGCCACTATTGGGAAACGTTGCATGGAAAACAAAAAAATTCTACGCACACGCAATGATCTATCCATGGAGATGCATAGCAACGAGGGGGAGAGTGTGTATACGTACCCTCGTAGACCGTACGCAGAAGCGTTTCACAACGCGGTTGATGTAGTCGAACTTCTTCGTGCTTCAACCGATCAAGTACCAAACGCACGACACCTCCACGTTCTGCACACGTTCAGCTCGGTGACGTTCCTCGCCTTCTTGATCCAGCAAGACGTCGAGGTAGTAGATGAGTTCCGTCAGCACGACGGCGTGGTGACAGTGATGGTGAAGTGATCTCCACGGGGCTTGGCCTAGACACTACAAAAATATGACCGGGGGTGTAAACGGTGGAGGGGGGCGCCGCACACGGCTAACAATTGATCTGGTGTGTGCTAGGCGCCCCCTCCCACATATATATAGGTGGGTGGGGAGGGGAGATGTCAAGGCACACCCTAGGGCTGGCCGCCGGCCCCCTAGGGGCCCTGCCTTGCCCTACGCCCCCCGCCATGTTTTCCCGAGGGGGAAGGAAAGAGGGGGGGAGAGGGAAGGAAGTGGGAATCCTAATCCACACTTTCCTTTCCCTTCTCCCCTTTCCTTCTCCTCCCTAGGCCGGCCCATATGGGGGGTGCACCAGCTCCTTGTGGCTGGTGTGTTTCCCCTCTTGGCCCATAAGGACAATATGTTTTGCCGGGGGTGCCCGGAACCCCTTCCGGTGACCCAATAAGTACCCGATACCCCCCGAAACACTTCCGGTGTCCGAATACCATCGTCATATATATCAAGCTTTACCTCTCGACCATTTCGAGACTCCTCGTCATGTCCGTGATCTCATCCAGGTATCCGAACAACATTCAGTCACAAAATCACATAACTCATATAATACTATATCGTCATCGAACGTTAAGCGTGCGGACCCTACGGGTTCGAGAACTATGTAGACATGACCGAGACACCTCTCCGGTCAATAACCAATAGCGGAACCTGGATGCCCATATTGGCTTCTACATATTCTACGAAGATCTTTATCGGTCG
This sequence comes from Triticum aestivum, assembly GCF_018294505.1. NCBI lineage: Eukaryota > Viridiplantae > Streptophyta > Magnoliopsida > Poales > Poaceae > Triticum > Triticum aestivum. The sequence continues at coordinate 105,664,394 of NC_057796.1, forward strand.
AACCGTTATGACAACATACGTAATTCCCTTGGTCCATCGGTATGTTACTTGCCCGAGATTCGATCGTCGGTATCTTTATACCTAGTTCAATCTCGTTACCGGCAAGTCTCTTTACTTGTTCCGTAATACATCACCTCGTGACTAACTCCTTAGTCATTTGCTTGCAAGCTTATGATGTGTATTACCGAGAGGGCCCAGAGATACCTCTCCGATACTTGGAGTGACAAATCCTAATCTCGATCTATGCTAACTCAACAAACACGTTCGGAGATACCTGTAGAGCATCTTTATAATTGAAGGAAATATGCCATAGAGGCAATAATAAAGTTGTTATTTATATTTCCTTATATCATGATAAATTTTTATTATTCATGCTAGAATTGTATTAACCGAAAACTTAGTACATGTGTGAATACATAGACAAAACAGAGTGTCCCTAGTATGCCTCTACTTGACTAGCTTGTTAATCAAAGATGGTTATGTTTCCTGACCATAGACATGTGTTGTCATTTGACGAACGAGATCACATCATTAGAGAATGATGTGATGGACAAGACCCATCCGTTAGCTTAGCATTATGATCGTTGAGTTTTATTGTTATTGCTTTCTTCATGACTTATACATGTTCCTCTGACTATGAGATTATGCAACTCCCGAATATCGGAGGAACACCTTGTGTGCTATCAAACGTCACAACGTAACTGGGTGATTATAAAGATGCTCTACAGGTGTCTCCGAAGGTGTTTGTTGGGTTAGCGTAGATCGAGATTAGGATTTGTCACTCCGTGTATCGGAGAGGTATCTCTGGGCCCTCTCGGTAATGCACATCACTATAAGCCTTGCAAGCAATGTGACTAAAGAGTTAGTTGCGGGATCATGCATTACAGAACGAGTAAAGATACTTGCCGGTAACGAGATTGAACTAGGTATGATGATACCGACGATCGAATCTCGGGCAAGTAACATACCGATGACAAAGGGAACAACGTATGTTGTTATGCAGTTTGACCGATAAAAATCTTCGTAGAATATGTAGGAGCCAATATGAGCATCCAGGTTCCGCTATTGGTTATTGACCGAAGATGTGTCTCGGTCACGTCTACATAGTTTCTTGAACCCGTAGGGTCCGCACGCTTAACGTTCGATGACGATTTGTATTATGAGTTATGTGATTTGATGTACCAAAGTTTGTTCGGAGTCCCGGATGAGATCACGGACATGACGAGGAGTCTCAAAATGGTCGAGAGGTAAAGATTCATATATTGGAAGGCTATATTCGGACATCGAAAAGGTTCCAAGTGATTCGGGTATTTTTCGGAGTACCGGGGAGTTACGTGAATTCACCGGGAGAAGTAATGGGCCTTATTGGGCTTTAGTGGAGAGAGGGGAGAAGGGCCAAGAGGTGGCGCACGCCTCCCCCCTGCCCAAACCGAATTGGACAAGGGGTGGGGGCACAGCCCCCCTTTCCTTCTCCCTCTCCCTCTCTTTCCTTCTCTCCTACTCCGAATAGGAAAGGGAATCCTACTAGGACTTGGGAGTCCTAGTATGACTCCCTATGCTTGGCGCGCCCCCTAGGCCGGCCGCCTCCTCCCTCCCTCCTTTATATACGGGGGAGGGGAGCACCCCAAAGACACACAAGTTGATCTTTTAGCCATGTGCGGTGCCCCCCTCCACAGTTACACACCTCGGTTATATCGTCGTAGTGCTTAGGCGAAGCCCTGTGCCGGTAACTTCATCATCACCGTCACCACGACGTCGCTGACGGAACTCTTCCTCGGCCTCAACTGGATCAAGAGTTCGAGGGACGTCACCGAGCTGAACGTGTGCAGATCGCGGAGGTGCCGTGTGTTCGGTACTTGATCGGATGGATCGCGAAGACGTTCGACTACATCAACCGCGTTACTAAACTCTTTCGCTTTCGGTCTACAAGGGTATGTGGACACACTCTCCTCGCTCGTTGCTATGCTTCTCCTAGATAGATCTTGCGTGATCGTAGGAATTTTTTTGAAATACTACGTTCCCCAACAATAATCACCCAGTTACGTTGTACGTTTGATAGCACACAAGGCATTCCTCCGGTATCCGGGAGTTGCATAATCTCATAGTCGAAGGAATATGTATTTGACACGAAGAAAACAATAGCAATAAAATTGAACGATCATTATGCTAAGCTAACGGATGGGTCTTGTCCATCACATCATTCTCCTAATGATGTGATCCCATTATCAAATGACAACTCATGTCAATGGTTAGCAAACCTTAACCATCTTTGATCAATGAGCTAGTCTAGTAGAGGCTCACTAGGGACACAGTGTTTGTTTATGTATTCACACATGTATTAAGGTTTCCGATCAATACAATTCTAGCATGAATAATAAACCTTTATCATGAATAAGGAAACATAAAATAACAACTTTATTATTGCCTCTAGGGCATATTTCCTTCAATTGGAGCTTTGGATGAGTCGCAGAAAGAGAGAGATGAGAGCGGTGGGGTAGATGAGTGTCGATGGCGACAACAGGAAGAGTGCGCGAGGGAAGATGAGCGGTGGGAGGTGACTCCTGAGGTTAAGGATACGATAGTAGTAGATATTTTGGGAGAGTAAGAGCATCACTAATAGTTCTCCTTTCCCGTAAAAATGTCTGGTTTATGGCGAGTTGGGCCAAAGAAAATGCTCCAACAGTTCCCGGCGGGGGGAAATTAGGGACACCAAATGATCAACGCAACTCCCCTTCCATCTAGGGGGGTGACCCTTCCCCTAAACACTCCTATAAAACTGCCACGTCAACGCGCCGCCACCAACAAATACCATTTTTAGGAAAAGATATTTAGGGTAACTGCAAAAGCAGCTCACGTGTCAACCTCCCTTAGATTATAAGAACACCCGGTAAAACCATATTTATGAGGAGTTTTTTTATGAGTTAATTCTGGTTTTTACCCCCAATTTTGACTTTTTTACGCTAATTACCCAATTTAGCGAGTTTTCATCTGTTTTACCCCATTTAGCAAAAGTGTTGCCACAATTTACCTTGTTTAATTTTTTTGAGCTTTTGATCGGTGGGTCACAATTGTCAGGTCCAGCTGGACTGCCACATCGGTGGTTTTTCCTGGCTATTTTTCTCACTGTTGAACAGGGCTGCGCAGCTTCTCGTGACCAGCTCAGCCCAATGGAGGTCGCTCGCGTCACGTCCAATGCAGAGCGCCCGAGTCGGCCGCGCGCCACGCTCGCCTCCCGTCGCTTCTCGCTTGCGTTGCTCGTCCCCAATCAAACATGCAAATTAATTTTCTTATAAGCATCAAATTCCCCTCGCATGTTTATCATGCTTGCATCATTTGTTAACCCAACCATGGAGTTCCCGTTGGTCCCCTTCTTCTGATAATAAACGCTGTCCCAAGGGCTGAAACACAATTCCTTCATCTTCTCCTTTATATCAAAATAACCAATGAAATCCCTCTCAATTATCTCTGGCTGTGGCATCTTGTATCCGCAGACATGTAAAATATGCTAACACTCCACATCTCGGTTGCCATTCGCTTTGTGCAAAAATAAATAAAAATGAATTAGTGGCTGCAATCATAATATATTCTAATAAGGTAAACAAACTTGTTTCAGCATGCATTTTAAGATACAGACATCCAAAATTCCTTTACAGCTAGCAAGTAGCAACAAATGCTATCACCTCTGCACAAAATACAACAATAAAGACAGGCTGTACATGTATTAACTCTGTACCGGTTAACATAATTCCTACCTATATATTCAGATATGTAGGTGCATCAGAGTTAGTAAAGTAGTATAATCACACCACTTTAATCTGATGCACACAATCAAGCATACTTAAGGCCATATATGATAATACTAAAAAGACATACATCATTTCAGATTATATTAGTAACAATTTCTCCTATAATTAATTCAATTATAACATGTCATGCTGATCAAGTACTATCGTCCCATCAGAATACTTCAAACTGGGAACGAGTTCAGTAGGGGGGGAAATAGTCAGGAAAAAACGTCCACGCCGCATGCTAGCTGGACCTGACAATTGTGACCCGCCGGTCAGAACACACACAATATTTTAAATAGGGTAAATTGTGGCAACACTTTTGCTAAATAGGGTAAAACGGATGAAATCTCGCTAAATGAGGTAATTAGTGTCAAAAATGTCAAAATAGGGAGTAAAATCCGGAATTCACTTTTTTTATAGGAGCTGGTGGTGAAGCTCAAGATAGGGCCAATAACATGTGGCGTCGATTAACTCTAATTGAACGGCCGTGTGGCCGACTGATCTTTTTCATTGGATCAGCCGGTTGAATTTAAGAGCATCTCTAGCAAACCCCTTATATCGCTTTTACAGTTCACGGAAAACCGTTTTTACGGGCTTGTGCAGGCGGCCGAGCGCGCGCGACCGGACTCAGCTAGCTAGCGCGGCCGTAGCTAGCTAGCTAGCTTGCTTGCATCGATTCAGCTAGCGCGGCCGGGCAGTGGCGGTGCGGTCGCTGCAGGCGGCGAGCTTCAAGGTGTTGGCGGGAGCTGAAATTCCCCAACTGCTAGCGTTGAATGGTATTCGGGCTGTGGCAAAATTGCCTCCGAAACTGAAGATACACGGGTCTCGGGCATGTGTTCAGAGGGCCCTGTAAAATTTTTTAAGGGTCGGACGATTTTAAGGGGTCTGTTCGGATCCGTTTTTTCGACTGAAACTGTAAAAAGCGGTTATTTTACGGGTTTAACTACTTATACGGGGTCTGCTAGAGATGCTTTAAGGGTTTTACCTAAACTAATGGAGCTTCGAGGCATTAGAGGTCTTTCCCTGTTTTCTTCTTTTAAATAAAAGATTAAAAGAAAGATTACTGCCATTTTTCTTCGATATAGTATAAACCAAATGAACGATGTAGGCTATGGTGGCTAGAGGTCCATCGGCACTGGCCGTTTGGGTCCTCAGATGGGTGATGGATGCAGGGAGACGAAGATCCTTCTTCTTCCTTGTTGGTATGATTTGTTGTTGCTGTTCTTCTCCTTCCTCTGCGCTGATGTTGGTGGGAGATCCTGCTTTGTCCGGGCAGATGGCCCGGCCGCGGTGCTGGACCGGTCGGATGACTCGAGTTCTCTTTCTTCTGGAAGGGACAATTTTCGCAGTACTCAAAGCCAAAGATGACGACAGCTGTTGCACGTGTGTTGGATTGATGTTCATGCCCTCTCAGCGCTGGTGTCAAGAAAGGAGGGAGCAGCGTGGCGACAATTGTACCGTGGTTGAAGATGATGACCTGCTTGCGACTGGTTGCAGATCCTTCTGTTGCAGGGGTGTTCTCTCAAGATTCAGGGATAATGACACAGGGCCCCGGAGTCTTCTTGTGTTATGGTTGTCTTAGGGTACTCTAGATGTTCATGGTCCTTTGTGTTTGCGTTTCAATGTGCTTCTAAGAGTCAACTCCTTTGTATTGATTCGTGATATGAATGAAAATTTTCTAAAAAAAAGAACGAATTACAGTTGTACCCCCTTTTCTCTATACCAAGTGCCAATATAAAAGTTCGGAAAATAAGTGGAAAATAACCCGCGGTTTACTTGACTGTACCTCACCTCGCCTCCCCGATCCCTCTTTCTCCCCTCGGTAGAGCCAGGGCGCGACCGCGCGAAGGAAGCAACGAAAGCCCAAAGCTGGCGCATCCTTAGCACCCAAGGCAAGAAGAAAGAGGCGTCCCGGAGGCAGAGCCAAGAGGATCCATGGATCGGCCCCAGGTGATTATCCCCTAATCCCATTCCCCCACCCACCTCGTCGTCGTCTTCTTCGTCTCCGCACGGAAGTTCGGATCCGAGCTCTTCGCTTCACCTCTACCTCGAGTAGGAGGAAGGACTTGCCCAAGATCTAGCGTTTTCTTGGATTAGGGTTCTTGTATCCCGCGTCGGATCCAGTCAGGGGGTTTCTTGGAACTGTGCCTGAACCTCGATTGGTCGCAAGAGATACATACATACCTACTCGGTCGCATGAGATCTGGGCTAAATTAGATCAAGATTTGGTTTCGTCTAGTAGGATAATAATAGGAGGATGTAATTGAGCTGGTTTCTTGGGCTTAATTGGCCCACTGTTAAATCCTGTGGCTGGGAGTCTAATCTCTTCTGGCCAGTTTTAGATCTGTTGCAATGTGACTGACTGAATGAATGATGGCATGAACGTTGTTGCAGGTGGTCAGCGAGAACTATGCCAATCCTATAACATGCCTCTTCCATGTGCTCTTCAAGGTACCTGATTCTTCTTCCATGGAACCCACATGCGCTACTTAGGGCTGTTTCTTGCATTGGATGCTTATTCATTTTTGTGTGTCTCTGCAAAAGGCGTCGGCGCTGGCGTTCTACATCCTCTTCTCGCTCTTCGTGAAGAGCTTCGTCATCATCTTTGTCATCACCGTTCTCCTCGCTGCGCTTGACTTCTGGGTGGTGAAGAATGTCAGCGGAAGGATACTCGTCGGGCTGCGGTGGTGGAATGAGATTGACGATGATGGCAACAGTGTGTGGAAGTTCGAGTGCCTTGACGGGGAGGTTCGTGCTTGTTTTGTGTTTGACGTCTCTTCTGCTGTTTGAATGGTGAATTGATGACCGAAGTGTTTCCTTGCAGTCTCTCGCTCGGATGAACAAAAAGGACTCGTGGCTGTTCTGGTGGACTCTTTACTTGAACGTAAGTGATATGTTATCTTTAATTGAGGGTTTAATGGAGTGCATGCATGAGTTCAACAAATTTAGTGATTTGGCATATCTACATGCTCTTCTATTGAGATCAAGCATATTTTGACATTAGATAATGTTTACAGTTCATGGTAACATGAACCAATCAGTTAGTCCTAGGCTCAGATAGAAGGCCATCATAGTTTACTATCAACATTTTCCTACTGCATCTTCTTACTTGTTTTAGTTCTCCTTTTGGTTTAGCTATATCTATATCTATGTACCAGTTGTCGGTATTTGTAAGGTCAATGTTACATTGATTTTCATCAAACTACAGGATCTTGTTTTAAACAGGAGAAACATGACGTGTATAGTTAAGAGTGCTAGAGCAGTGGTTAAGATCCATTAGGATAAGTCAACATAGACATCCTTGGTGATGGTTAAATGCGCATAGATGATGCGTTGTCTTTCTGCTTTTACATAAAAAAAATAGTTTCAGTTTTATCTTGGGTGGACTGTAGGATCATGATAGGTATTGCATAAACAAACCTCAATGATGGTTAAATACATAGATGATCCGCCTTTTGTTCTAGATACCGATGTAGCATTATGGCTATCATCCTTGGCCTTGTAACTTGATGTATCCTGACATTTGGGTTTCATGGTTAATGAAACTGGGGTGAGTCCCTATTCTAAAAAAATATGCTCACAATGGGATTCTATCTTCATACTAAATCAGCAATTCCTTTACTACTAGCATCTATTAAATGTAAATGTTATGTGTTTGTATTTTTTCCCCTATACCTGTCCTTATGTTCTTTTCCCCATTGTTACTGCTAGACCATAGTACACAGCACTAAGTTCGGCTGCTGTGTTTCTCTAGAAGAATTTTCAACTAATGCAGCTGATGCATCAAAATGGAAGCTTGTCTTAAGATGTACTAGATAACTGAGCCTCTGTGCCAACACTACAGTAATCTATGAAAGTGTTCTTTAATCCCTCTGATACACTCTACTGTCTTACTAATTAGCGTAGTACGTAATTATATTAGACTTCTGTAGCTTTGTTTGAACAATAGATAATATATAATAGCCCCTCCATGTTTCAGGCTGCTGCATGGATCATTCTTGGGATATTTTCACTCATTAGACTTGAAGCTGATTACCTTCTTGTTGTTGGAGTTTGCTTGACTCTAAGCCTTGCAAACATCGTGGGGTTCACCAAATGCAACAAAGGTATGGCATACTTACATTCTTGTCAACATGTATCAGATTGGGGGAAGTTGTTTTGTACTGTGTTGTGCATTGCCCTGACAAACTGCTTATTATTCTGATAAGCAAGTAAGCAACATTATCTATTCGAAGTAAGATTCACTGAGAAATGTCATAATTCCAGTTCTGCGTAACTTCATTACATACCTTTGATATATTTTGCTGGCCTTTCTCGAGCACTGAGCTTGTCAGTTTGGCTTCTTGGATTTACAGTCAGATAGTTACTTTTGCATATGTGCAGCAACAGAATGCCATGAGTTTTTTGTTCTTTCAACCTTCATTTAGCCTGTTGCATTCCACTTTGCTTTCGTTTACTTTATGAGCTCTGCTTTAGCGGTATTATCCATTCATCTTTCTAGAAACAAAAGTTCTTTGTTGCTTGTTGAAGCTTGTTGTGATATACCTATCAAATCTGACACACTTCATCGTGGGCATTTATACTACAGATGCCAAGAAGAACATCCGAGCTTTTGCTGAAAATGCCGCTCAAAACGCCATCACATCCCGCATCACATCATCCCTTCAGTCAGCATTCGGTATCTGAAGTCCAGATTACAGAGGCCCAAAATTACATACAACTGTGTACCATCTGTCAAAGAAGATCAGCTTCTGATATCCCGTTTTCATGTGATTTTGGCTTATATACCAAGTAGGTCGATTTTGATTGGAGTGACACTATGATGGAATACAGCGTACTAATTAGCCCTAGGTAAATTTACACTTTCTCCTGTACTAAAGAGCATACTTCTTCTCTTGTACCCTGGTGTGGCCTAGAGGTCCGAAGCATGTCTTCCAATACAGAAGGCCTTTTTTGTTTGTGAAAAGGACACAGTTCTGTTATGATTCCTCACATGCTGGACCTGCCTGAGTTCTTGCATGTGCCCTTAAGGACTAAGCGCCTTGGAGGCGTAGTTGTCGTTGTTGAACCTTGAATCAAATTCACACCAAATTTCACCATCTGTGAGAAACCCTAACCTTGTCGCCTCGATGAGAGCTTTGACTAATTCTGATGTACAGATTGGATTGCAGCCTTAAAGGCGGACTCGAAGACGAATCGTTGACATCTGCCTAGCGTAGCACCTGCGATGACTAAAATCCTAACCTACTATGTACTAATGACTAAAATCCTAACCTACTGTGTACTAAGAGCAAATTAGTACCGCCAGCTGATGGCCGTATGACATTGCCATGTCATCTATAGCCAACCTTGTAGCCTTTAAGTATAATAGTAAGATATAAAGATGTGCTATTTCATTAATACATGGCCCACCTCTCACTCTTACATAATGCCTAGAAGCACGTGCTGCAGCTGGCTCTTATTCTGTAGCCGGCTCTTCTTCTCTTCCCTCCACGTTAGCAGAAAAAATATATTTTAATTCTTACAACCTGCTTACATAAGCTTATTATACTTGCTCTAAGCCGTAACTGAGGCACAATGATTACCTCCTTGCCATCGGCAGTTGAAGCGGCAGGCAGAGAGACTAAAATCCTAACCTATGTACTAAGCCGTAACTGAGGCACAATGATTTACCCTCCCTGCCATCGGCCGTCGAAGCGGCAGGCAGAGAGACTAAAATCCTAAACTATGTACTAAGCCGTAACTGAGGCACAATGATTACCCTCCCTGCCATCGGTCGTCCAAGCGGCAGGCAGAGAGAAGGCGAGTTCACGGGCGCACCGGCAAAGATCGAGGGAAGGAAGACTTTACCCTAGTCGCCTTTGCGAGAGGGGAAAAGAAGAATATGAAATGATTCTTTTGTTATTGATACACTTTGTGTGTGCGCGCATGTTTTTTTTTTGATACACTGTGTGTACGCACGCGCGGGTTTTTTGATACACTTTGTTAATGTCATGCAATGTTTTTCTCCTTGATTGTATGCCCAATCCAGAACAGCTGTGGTGTACACGATTGAATGTGACAACAAACAATACGCAAAAAAAGTGATAACTTAAGCAAAAAAAAAGTGATAATAAACAGTAAAACATCAAGGAAAAAACCACGAGTGACTGTGGATCGAAGATTCAAAGGACCTCTTCAATTCACAGGATTCTAAACATTTTAAGAATAGTATAAAGTACATGTTAGGTTTTTTGTGATGAAACCAGCCCATCAGGGCTTGCATTTTCTTGGATTAATTTTAGGCTATCCGGTGATGTTCGTTTAGTGGGGGAAGACGTCTCTATAGACCACGAGACGCCGGTGATGACTTTGTTAGTCTTAATATGGAGTGCCGGCTCAGTATCTCGAAGCTGCTCATAGGAATAGCGTGTGTGCGTGCGATTGTATGTGTTAAAAAATAGTATAAATACAAAATTGCACTGCTATGTCTTCTTGCCCTATGAGATTGAGCTTGCATCAGAGTGTGTCTGATTACACCAGGAAAATATACGAATCTCGGAGTCGAGATCATCCTCTGTAACACACCGACTTTGACCGGGTCAACAATTACGCAAAGCGTTCTCATTCAATTCTTTTATACAATACACTATGTTTTCTAATTTTTAAGGCCACACAACTAATTAAGGTATTCGATTTTGACCGCGTCAACAATTTCTCAAGCTCTCCCATTTAATTTTTTGAATTCACTATGTTTCCTAATTTTGAAGCTCTTTCACTCAATTGGGGTCTTTAGTTTTGGATTTGGTTTGCGATTTTTACCGGACCAACAATTTTTCAAATCAATCAGCAGTAACCGGCCTATAGAAAAATATCAATCCCACACGCACTCTCCTACCACCTAGAAAAAGAAGTGTCACCATGTGATATTTTAGTATCAGTACAGTATATGCAACCATCGACACATAAATTTCTCCACATAAATATAGATTCGTTAGCGGATAACACAAAATCACACTATGAAATCCCACCAAATCAACGCATTATATATAAAAAAACACTCTCATCTCCCCACCTGCCAAACTAAATGTTCCGTCAGTTCCAAAATATAAGGGATATTAGTTTTTTAGAAAGTCAATTTTCTTTAACTTTGACCAAGTTCAGAGCAAAAATATCGACATCCACAATATTAAAAAAAAATATGGAAATTTATTTCATGATGAATCTAAAAATGCCGACATGATATCATGGATTTTGATATATTTCTCTATATATTTGATCAAACTTAAAAGGTTTCTCTTTTCAAAAAAATAATACATCTTATATTCTGAAACAGAGTGATTTTTTTTAAATAAACGCAACAACATCAACGGCGTGGCAAAGCGCGCCCAACCCTTCTAGTCCTATGAAAGTTTGAAAGCAATACTTACAGAACATTTCATATGGGTTGCTATTTTACAAATCAAACAACCCAAAACGAAAATTTTGTGCTAGAAATACAATATTCCGTATCAAAAAGTACCTATGTTCGGAAGTTTTTGTATTACCTTCTTTTACAGATCAAATAAATCTATGATTCACCAAATTTTATGAGCTCTGTGATGTGAAATCGCAGCCGCCACATACATTGTCTATACACATATACACCAACAAAGCAAAATCGTTATACTCCAAAAAAGTGCAAAAATAAAATCAACAACTTTTTACTTGTAGCCGAGGGAGCTATTGCCTATTGTGTACAAGGAGCCAACAATCAGCTGCAACTTTTACGACATTCACATCATCCATCGTGGCCATCGTATGGATTGATCTTCACCATTATCCACTCATCCATGATCCATCCGAAGTTTTTTTTTTCCTTTTTTGTCAAGTAACCTTCTTTTTTAAGGTAAGATCCGGCCAAAGTAAGTTCGTGGTTCAATCTTTGATCAATGAGCATCAAGACACCGATGATGGCTTCTTGGAGCCACCATTGAGCAAGCTCGCCAGCTTTACTCTGGGCTTGGAGTACTCGCCACTCATAGCATGCTTGGCGGCGAGCCCGCTGCCGAAATCGGTGAAGTGCACGCCGTCCCAGCTCAACACCTTCTCCTCCGGCCCGCAGAGATCGCCGCAGCCGAACTTCCCCGGCATGAAGTTGTAAGGCGGGCCGCCGTTTCCGCAGCACACCATCAATGGCCACTCGATCCCTGAAGAGAAGAACGAGAAGACGATGAGAAGAATTCCCAGAGACTCAACTTCTTACCATTGGCATTTTTTGATTGAATTGTTCATACCGTATTTGGTGTGGTTGGCGACGAAGCCGTACTTGATGGCGAACATGTCGGTGTAGACGACGGTGGCGTCCTTGAGGCGCAGCCGCACCTCGTCGCAGAGGTCGCTGAGCTTCTTGTTGAAGGCCTGCGCCGCCCGGTTGTGGCTGGCGAGGCAGCCGTGCGCGTCGTGCTCGCCGCCCTTCTCCTGCACCACCAGCGCCGGCAGGCAGCCGAGGGCGCCCGTGCCATGGATCCAGAACTTCCTCGCGCCATTGTCATACAGGATCTGGAAAACCAGCGTCGCCGCCAACAAAAGCCTCCGTCAGCGTAACCACTCACCACGCTCGAGACAGAACAGCATCTTCAGACGGCGCGAAGTATTTTACTTACCCGGATCGCGTCGCCGATCTCGCCGACGATCTGCCTGAGCTTCTTGTCCCACTGATCGGACGGCGTGTGCATCACGCCGGCGACGTCGTTGTGGCCGATGTCCATCATGTACAGCGCGTTCTCGAAGCCCTCCTTGTTCACCGGGCCCTTCAGTCCTGCAAGGACGCAACGACGTTGGTCATCTTGTCAGACACATTCATTCTCCTGCAAGTTGCAACTGTGAGATGTGATGGCAACAGCGACGATGGCGAACCTAGCTCGATGAGCTCCAGGGATCTGCGCTTGAAGTAGACGAACTGGTCGACCTGGACGTTGAGGGAGTAGGGTGAAACGCCGTGGGACACCGTGGAGCCGGCCATGGCGAAGTTGACGCCGTTGCTGTAGTCGGAGCCCACTGCCTTCAGGTACGGGTTCAGCTCATGCGTCTTCAGACTCGCGCCTGGAAAGATGATACCAAAGGACTGAGTACAGGTCTAAAAGAGGCGCTCACTTCATTTCCAACTTTCGAACACAGGTAGTTAGTAGTCACCTAAAAAAAAAAGGTAGTTAGTAGTAGTAAATTCTAACGTTCCATCACTGGATTCACGCCAAGTACTCCCTCTGGCTCTCAAACTTAGAGCATCTCCATCCGCGTCCCCAATGGGCCCTTCTCAAACGTTTTTGCCGCGCCGGTGCCCAAAAAACGGCCCAGTCGCGCCCCCAGTAGCCCGTTTTTCGCCGGCTCGGGCCGAAACTGGTGTCGGCGGACCCAGGCCGAACCCGGCGCGCTGGGGGGCACGTCAGAAGGGCGGCCGGACGGCAACAAAGGTGCCAAGAAGGGGAAACACGCCGACGCGGCCACCGCTCGAGTGCAGGAGTCCATCAAGCACTGCCTCGCTGACGCACAGGCCCGGCCGCCCTTCGTGAAGAGAAGACCGAGGCGCGGTGGTCGGCGTTGATGTCGAGCAGCGCCGTCAAGCTCGACCTACTCCGGACCAACGTCGCCGCGAAGAAGAGAAACATCGACTTGGCTTTCCTGCTGGGTGGGGCGGACATGCTCGAAAGCAACGACGAGGCGGTCAAGGCGTGGTACTTGGCGGAGCGTGGCCTCATCCTGAACCAGCTTCCCTCGACGCCGACGCCCACGCCGACGCGGCCGCCAAGCCCGAGCGATGATGCCGCCGAGACTCCCCGCAGCACAGAAGCCACGCCGATGCCGCCCAGCACAGAGACCCCGCCAAGCCCGCGCACGCCGACTCCGCCGACGCCGGAGGCCGACCTCGCCGTCTGATGCGCACGCGCGTCCTTTCTTCTTTTTGTACGCCGAACTTTTCATTCGATCGCCGAACAGTGGCCTCTTGATCACCGAATTTGTGGCGTCTATTTTGTGAGCGAGAATGACTACGTTTGAATTTGGCGCGGCTGGGGGCGTGGCTGGGAGCTAGGCCGCCTCCAGGGGCCAATCTATCGCCGGTTCGCCCCCAAGCCGCTCTTTTTCGGCGCCTGAGGGGGCTGAACGGCTGGAGATGCTCAAACGGATGCATTTAGAAGTAATTTTGGACGGAGAAAATACTAAAGTTTTCAAAGTGCTGGGACATAAGCCTTATCACAAGGAAAATATCATGGGCATCCCGTTAATCAAATCTTGTCCCTACACACAACCGAATGTGTCCGTCACATCCATATGCTACAGTAATTTAGGTCTTATCACAAGGGAAGAATAGGCACTCACAGGTGCCCCCCACCATGTGCATCTCAACCATCTAATCTAGGCTATGTGATAACTCCTATTATTGTACTGTACTTGATATCCTCAATTGAATGTTGATGCTTTCATGACAAACATAGTGAAAGTACATATGCTTCCTATTCTGTAATATTGTCGCCAGTAATTGCTTTCTATTGTGAAAGTATTATTTTTACTGGAATAAATGGAATTGTGATTTATTTGCCAAAAACTTGGGAGGGCACGCGCAGATCACAAATCATGCATCTCACCCCAGGGAGCAATAGCGTCATGGATGGGACTGCTGTCCATGTGCACACAGTGTGAGAGCCATGAACCATCACATGGCGACACATTCTTGAGAGGATCATAGCATGCGAATTGCCCGTAATAGCAAATATTATAAAATAATTAAGGCGGCTAAATCGGAACTTATGAGTGGGCGGAAATGATTCTTAAACTTCCCACCCCATTTCCACTACAGGTAGATAAAGTTTGACCGTGCGCAACATGAATTATGCGCAATTGAACGATTCCTTGCACGCTGGCATCGTCATGGCATATAGAGTAACCATTAAAGAAGACAAAATGGGACAAGAAAACCATGTGGGATGTGGCTGGTTGGTTCAAACCCTAACTGCAATGTCATGTTCCGATCACGGCGTTAATTGCAATGTCACTGTGTTGACCCAGCAACCAACACAACAGACAACACATGGGTGTATGGGTGTGTAAAAATGAACCCACAGAAGTAACCATCAGCTGCATGGCTGTGATTGGAGCGGTCGTTTCAAACTTATTACTATATCATCTGCACGCTTTGGTTAAGATCTAGCCCAATCCCCTTTCAGAATGTACAATATTCTACTAAGTAAGATAAAGGCGTGTTTCCCCTAAAAAAAAGATAAAAGGCGTGCTTGCCCCGTGCCTAATTCAGGCGCTAAACGCGGCGCCCAATTCGTTTTACCAAGGTAGCTTTACACCTTTTGTGCCGAACAAAGCTGGCCTACGTTGCATAGCTTCAGCCTTTGTTCTTCACCTGTTTGGCCTGCCAACCTCTTTGTCTCCACAGAGATAAACAACTATAAATAAGCACAAAGAACAGGTCTTGTCAAAAACTTGGATCATGCAAGGAGATTGCCCTTTCTTAAGACTAGCCACAATGGATAGTAACATAGAGTAGTAACATGCCCATGTTACTACTCTATGTTAGTACCTCTATAGTGGGGAGTAACATATGTGTGGTAACATGCAACACTTTATTTATTATGCTATAGACTCATTTTGTCTTGATATGTGTGATGTTACTCATACTAGTAGTAACTAGCTATGTTACCACTTTCCACTCTTTCTTCATTTATTACTTGCCACATCATCTATTTTATCTAGATATGTGTGATGTTACTACCTATGTTACTCACCATTGTGAGTAGTCTCATGGATAGTCTAACCCAGCAGTTGGCATCTACAGGCCAGCCACACCCAACCACGACTAGCAGGTCAAAATTACAAAACGATAGGTTTCTTTCTTTCTCTCTCTCTCGATTGGCAATGAGAAGGACAAAAAGGAGAGGGAATCAGCCATTGTTAGGTAAGCAGTGGCACATGCTCGCGACTACTGCTTCAACTACCGTTTTGACAGCACCCGATATTTTTTAGTATCTCTTCCACGTTGAAGGCGACATGACCAGCTTGTTGACCCTGATTACTCGAGACCCACCCGATCCGTCCATCCACCTACCGACCGGGCCGGCTACTTACAGAGTTTTGGTTGCTCGGTGCACCGTGGATCGGCGGTAATTTCACGGGATTCCGGCGAGGCGAGGGTCGGAGGAAATTCACTTGACACGATCATGTGCAATTTAGCCATGTTACTTTGCAGCGATGCCAGGAGTACTCTAGTTTATAATTTCAAATTGATGACAAGCAGCTAGTAATTATCTGGAATTTGGAATTCGCAATTGGGGGCTCGGTTTGTTGACGAATGGCGAGATGTGGTAATTATGGAGCGGCCGGGGTGATGGGTGGAGGTGGTTGAGCAACTCACAGATGAAGTCGATGATGACGCGGCCGTCGGAGAGGCGGCCGGTGGGGCGGCGGAAGTAGGTGCGCCCCTCCGGCGGCATGATGTGGATGCCCCCTGCCGCCGCCACGCCGCCCGTGTCCGAGTTCGAGTCGCCGAAGTTGAACAGAACCACCGGCGGCTCCGCCTTCTTCTTCGGCTTCTCCGGCTCCGGCTTGGCCGCGGCCACCGCCGCCACGGTCTCCCCGCCTCCTACCACCCGCGCCGCTCCGTCGCCGCTGCTGGAATTCGTGGCCACGGCCACGACGGTGCCGAGGTTCTGGCGGACTGCGCCCATGGCGGACGGGGACAGGAAGGTGAGCGAGAGCACGATGACCGCCACGCCCACCGCCGCGAACACGCAGTAGTACTGCAGGCGCAGGCTGACCACCTTCGCGCCGGCGTTGGGCCCGCCCGCCGCCATGGCCATCGATGGTCCCTTGCGGCTCCTTCTCGGCTTCCCGCTCCCTTGCCCCGGTCTCTCTCACGACGCGAGCGGTGGAAAGTTTCCACTGGAAAGTGTCTACGCGCGCACGCATATATATGGCGGGATACTCATCCTTTTTTTTCACAGTGCATCTTCTGAAATTGTTTTTTTTTCATCATTTTGTTAAGCCGTTAAGCTTAGACAACTCAAAATGGAGCCACCAATTGCATATCATTTTAGAGTGTTTGGTTAAATATCTTTGTGAAATTCGAAGAAACACCCGCTAAAACTGTTAAATTTCAGCACGTGATTGCCGATTTGGCCTCGCGTAGATGGCGACGACGTACGTAATTATTGGAGGAGAGGTGGGGAGAAGGTGTTGACGAAGCCGCCGAGTGACGGCCGCATGGACGTTTTCAAACTCGCAAATGGGGGTGGGGTCAGCCTGGCATAAGAATCTTCTTTCCAATGGTGACTGCAAATGTGCAAGTTTACGGTTGAGATCTGTTCCAAAAAAAGAGAAACCAGTGCTTTTCAGTCCTTAGCACAGCACCTGGGTTTGGTCCCCCCGTGTTACCCCGTAGTTATTTTTTAATGGAAGGGGGAAACTGCATAATCGATTAATTTAATTCATAAGAATAATGAGATCCCTCATGCTCCTGCAGAACATCTTCAGTGGGTTTGTGGTACACCCACCAACTTGCAGCAGCGTACTGTGTGGCATCATACTACATGACAAGGACAATCTGTTTGCAGTGATAGATTAGTAGTAGATCACTACATGGAAATGGAATGATGGAACCAGCTGGGCAGTATTCCTTTGATTGAACTTTGTGTCCGCTTTGACTTCTCTGACCAATGCGAAACCAAGCCAGAGGGGTTCCTCCTTGCCTGGAAAGTGGGCAGAAAAAGGAAAATTAAGCAGCCATGGCCGAGGCTCCGAGCTCCATGTAGCAGGCCTGAAACTTTGGACGCATCTGATCTCCCTGTATTTCTAGCCTGTATTCCGTACAAAACAGTTGAAATTCTTGCATGTCTCCATGATATGCTCCAGGAATGGTGTACCCCTCTAGTCTCTAGACAAGCTAGCATATATTTTTAGTGATTAGTTGTATCCACTGTAAAAAGATTTATGTGCATCATTTGAGTTTCCTCCTCGACACAACGATGAGAGTTCTCCTTTAGATCTTCATTCACAATAATAACATTTTTAGCTTAGTTTTTGTGCCACAAAATGATAAGATATTATTGATTTTTGCAAGTTAGAAATCGAAAAAAGCATGTTAAATACCCATCTCTATTTAATATTTATTGATGAAAATTCAGAATTTTGTAGACAAGTTCATATATGGCACAGAGCCACAGACAACCTGCATATGCATTAACTTAACCCCTAGGATATACGCACACTTCAATTATACATAAAGGAAAAGAAAAAGAAAGGAAGAAAAATAAGATCCCATTTTTTGCGGCGGCTGCGAGTCTGTGATTAAGGACTTCCGATGAACTCGCATTGGGGGTTAGTTCTTGTTAGTGGTACCTTCACCTTCATCATTCCTATACCAAAGCATTGGGTTCACTGGATTGATGCATCATTACGAGGCCTTGGACTTGGCAGGCTTGACCAAGCTGGTGAGCTTCATCCTGGGGACGGAGTATTCGCCGCTGATAGCCATGGATGCCACGATGCTGTTTGCCGCGTCGGTGAAGTGGACCCCGTCCCAGCTGATGAACTTGTCGCCAAGCTTGCACAGGTCCTTGCTGTCGCCCATGCAGCTCCTCTTGGGGTCGTAGTTGTAAGGGGGCCCTCCGTGGCCGCAGCATGTCATCAATGGCTTCTCGATCCCTGAGAATCGACAAGTTTAATCTGACTGCTTTCCACCGATGAACAACGGTTACTGTAATCCAGTATCCTAGACTTTCAGCATGACAAAATTGCGCATTTTTTTTTACAGGTAGCAGAGGTTTATATTCATGAACAACGATTACCGAATGATGATCTCTTTGCAGCTTACTGGCATCGTAACTTACCATGTTTGGTGTGGTTGGCGACGAGATCATACTTGATCGCGAACATGTCCACGAAGATGATGGAAGACTTCTTCAGTAGCAACCGCAGGTCGTCGCAGGCCTCACTCAGCAATGTGTTGAACTTCTTGGCAGCATTGTTGAACTTTGCGATGCACCCGTGCTCATCGAGGTCGCCGTCGCTGGCCCTCGGCATCGCAAGCTTCGCCGGCAGGCATCCCAGCGCGCCTGTCCCGTGTATCCAGAACTTCCTCGCCCCGTTCTTATGCAGAATCTGCAGTTTCGCAAGGACCGAACACTTAACGGTCGTTTCACGGAGTAGCCACCAGTTTCAGAATTTTACGGAAGTCCTTCTCTGAACCATATGTACCTCGATGGCTTTCCTGATTTCAGCAACAAAGTGGGGAAGCTTTGCGAGCACCTCGTCGTAGGGCAGGTAGAGAATGGAAGTGATGTCGTTCTGCCCAATGTCCATGGTGTACAGAGCTCTTTCGAAATCTAGCATGTTGAGCGGGGCGGGCTCATCTGAATGACATTCACCAGGAAATAACCAACAAGTTTGTCAGATGACATTGTTTCAAAAAACAAAAACGGAAGCCTTGTTCAGATCGAGTCGGAGCAAACCTCTTGTGATGGAGTCGTTGCACCTGTCCCTGTAGAAGATGAACTGATCGATCTGCACGTCCAGTGAGAACGGCGTGTCCCCTGGCGTCGCGGTCGCTCCGGCGATGGCGAAGTTAACGCCGTTGCTGTAGTCGGAACCCAGCGGCTTCATGTAGGGGCTCAGGTGGTGCGTGTTCAAGGTCTCACCTGAAGAAGAGGAAATGGCAGAGCAAACCGTTAAACTGTCAGCCAAGTCAAGCATCGAAAACTGAAAATTTCGGATTTATTTCTGCAAATGTTCCGCATCCCAATGGAAAAAAGTACCAGTAAAAAACACACATATGGGGCAGGACATGTGTTGTTTATCCAAAACTCCCCACTCGTGCTCTATGAAAAAGATTCTTCATCCATATACAACAATGCAGGTGAGCTGTTGAGCTCAAATTCGAGAGCCGTTTGATCGAGTCCACGCGATAGTGTTGGCTTGCATAGTACAGGAGTAGTAAACTGCAAGGCATTTTTGCCGTGAGTGGTACTCTTATGTTTAATCCTTCTTAATTCTGTCGTGTTTTTGGCATTTTACAGGTGCAATGTTTTTTTTAGAGTTTTTTTTGTTTGCTTTATGGCAAGAAGAAGTTGCACTTGAACAGCAGTCGCTGCAGGTAGCAAGTGGAGCAGAAGAATAAACACTAACATGTGCAGAAAAAAGTGTGATGTGGTTCCCGTGGCTAGCTTGTGTTCTTCCCACCGGAGGACATGAAACCGACATAGATAGCCTCACCAGTTGACAGAGAAGCTACTTCTGTCGACATTGAAGCAGATCCCTCGTCTGGATCTTGCTCCCTTCACCACCATCATATGCATAGAACCAACCATTTCACTCCATGAAGCTCAAACCCACCTCTTCCTTGGCTCCCTTCTCCGCCATCATCTGCCGAATGGCTCTTGCATCTTCCCATCGACCATTGACTGCATACAAGTTCAACAGAGCAGCAGAACACCCATCATGTTGTGGCTCTAGCTCAACGAGCCGCTTCCCTGACACGTTCGCCAACAGTACTATCATTATGCATCCGGCGTGACGACATCAGCGCACCATTGGCATATCCAGCAACACAGTCTCAGCCTCTTCAACGCGTCCTGCGCGCCCAAGAAGATCGGCTAGGCACCCATAGTGCTCTCTGTGTGGCTCGAGCTCGACCCCGCGCTGCTGCATCGACTGGAATTTTCTCCTCCCTTGGTCCAGACGACCTTGTGTGGGTGCACGCGCACAAAGCAGCGACGAACGTTGACTGGTTTGGCACAAAACCGTTTTCCAGCATCCTTTGGAACAACTCGAGTGCACGGTCACCATGGTCATTCATCGCAAGCCCTCCGATCATCGAGTTCCGCAGCACAACGTCATGGCAGTGCACACGGTCAAAACGACACCATGCCTCCTCCATGCACCCACACTTCTGGATGGATCCGAAACCTTTTGGCCTCTCATCCGTCTGGTGGGTGAGCGAGGATGGCGCGACATCATGCGGGAGGCCTGACTGGAAGACTCGAGCGCTTGTTCGTGCAACCAACAACCACAACGACAAACGTATCACAGTACTGCTAGGAAATTGTTGCGTCGGTGCGGATCTCTTGTTGTGCGGCCTTGTGGGGATCGCTCGCTCCGACGGGTACGATATGATCATATCATATGGGGGCCGGCCGGCCGGGACATTGATTCTCGAAAACTCGGAACGGAGGAAGGTGCAACTCAACTCGATTTCCCTTCCTTGTGCGGGAGTGGGCCCTAGCATCCACTCAAAGGGAGAGATGTCGGTCCCTCTGAGCACCACGGGATCAAAGCGCGTAGGAGTAGAAAATTACTACGTACGAAATTGCCATGTGCAGGGAACGACCAAAAAGGTGGCTAAAAGATGGGCAGAGAGGTAGCCGCCGGTGGTTCGGTCGATCGAGCCATGTGATGCTACCTCTAGCGCAGCATGTGATTTTTTTGGTGTTTTTTATATAAAAAAAGAGGAGTCAGGACTCAGGAGTGGGTGAGGAGTTGCTGCTGCTAGCTACGTGACGTCGCTCCTCCCTTGCTCGCTAGGCATTCCCAGCCAACTCGCTACGTGCCGGTGCCACCCACCCCTCGCTCCACCACACCCACCTCGTCGTCCAGGTCCTAGCTACCTATGTCATGTCATCGACGACGAGAAATTCGACTCACCCTCGTCGTCGTGGTCGTCGTCGTCGTCGCATTACACTCCCCTGAAAACGTGTAGTAGTACTACTGCATACTGTGGTCGCCCACTCACTCTCCAGCTCAGGAGGTGTCAGGTGCGGCACGATGATGTTTCGTCCGGCTGCGTCCGTTTAGGTCGGCGCGGACAAAATAGACTGCCCAACGCAGAGATCCATTTTCATTTTGCGTCCGCTTTGTGTTCGCGCATTTCCGTCTCAAATTTGTGTTGTATTTGGGTCGGCGGCGGACACAAAGCAGACGTTTTCTCTGCTCTCCTCGTCCGCTCCTGCGCGCTGCATGTGCTGCGTGGCCCACATGTCATCCAACCACCCATCCCATCTCTCTCCTCCTTTCCTTTCTCTCTTCTCCCACCCACCCACCCCCTGCTCCAGACCACCAACCACGCCGCGGGACAGCGCCGGAGAAGGGCCGGAGCCGAGGCAGCGTCGAGGAAGCGCCGGACCCGGGGCAACGCCGGCACCGGTGAGCGCCGCGGCCTCCTCCTTGGCAAGCTCCTCGTCGATGCGCGGTCTCTTCTTTGGGCGCAGCTCGCCGGTAAGCAGAGCTCCCGTGTGTAGCAACGAGCGCGCGTATAGGCATGCCATGCGTGCGTGTATATGCACAAGTAGAGCTACGCCGAGGCTCGTCCGTTCTGGTCCAGCTAGCCATGCGTGCATGTACATGTGTGCGTGTACGCGCACATGCCCTTCGGCTATGCACGCATATGCTGCGAGCCGCGGGAGCTCGCAACTGCGGCCAGCTGCGGCACGGGTGCGGCGAGCGGGCGCGGCCAGCTGCGGCACGGGTGCCGCGAGCGGGGCGGCGAGCTCTAGGCGAGCGCGGCAAGCTGTGGCTGCAGCATGGTGCGGGAGCACGCGACTGCGGGCGAGCTGCGGCGGGCCGTCGAGCGGGCGGTGTGAGGTGCAGCGCCGCGAGCGGGGCGAGCTGCGGCACTGGCGCGCGCGTGGTGCGGCGCCGTGAGCGGGCTGCGGCACTGGCGCGGCGAGCTCGGGGCGGCGAGCTATGGCACGGGGCGAGCGCCGGGGCGGCGAGCGGGCGCGGGGTCGGGGCGAGCTGCTGGGCGGCGAGGACGCGAGCGGGCCGAGGCGGGGCGAGCTGCAGGGCGAGGCGGCGTGGGAGCTTGGGGCGGCGGTGCGGAGCTCGCCCACCAAGTGTTCGACAGAATGCCGCCGCGCACAGGCCGACCCATTCGAAAAAGCGGACACGGACAGGCGGACGGGCGACCCAAACAGATAAAATGCAGACAAAATCGATGTCCGTGTAGGTCGGCTCGTTAGAGTTGCTCTTAGGGCCTACGATAATTAAGCTCAGGTGCGCGCCCTGTGTGTGTGTGTGACGAGATGAAGGCAGAGGAGCTGTCGGCGTCGTGCGATCGGATCCAGCGGCCAGCGCGGCGCCTTCACCAACCACTGGCTGGCTGGATGGATATGCATGCCACCATTCTGCTTAACTGATCTACTCCTACAATATATATTTCTTTTATTTTCCTTTCTTTCAACGAAAGCTAAATCTATGTAGAGTAAGTTGATTTAAATTAGTGCGGGGTGGTTGGCATTTGACAATTTGACAACGGCCGCACGGGGATGCTTGAAAACCTGGCATGAGATTCCGTGTTCCCACACAAGCGGCTCGCTTTTCTTTCTTTCTTTCCGGCCACGGCCAGAGAGGTCGGTCAGTGCGCATCATGAGAGAGCGAACGGACGGACAGACAGACAGACAGACGTACTATGGGACTTTGGCGTCAGCTGCGATCACACGTTGGTTGGCCATCAATTCGGGGGTGGATCTACCTCCCCGCGATGGCCATGGCCCATGAGCCTGGTTTCTCATGGAAACGCGGGACAAGAGCGGCGGAGAGACGCGTCTCGCCACAGTTTTTGGCGTCAAGCCGAACGCGTCAAAAACCAACGGAATCCGCCAGACCACGTTGATTCGGTGGCGTGGAAGAAATGCGATGGCATGCCAGCTGGGTAGGAGTAGATGGATGGAGGTCACGATTTGGCCGGCAAAACTTTCACACGGTATGGTGGGGAAGGCGAAAACAACGTACACATTGGACTGCGTTCGTGTTTTTTCACCTGATGGCAGGCCACGCCATGGTTATGAGCTCGAACGACGGTCAAGAAAAATCAATCTTGTAGTAGTCTCTCACCAAAATATTAATCAAAGGGAAATGATTTTCAATTCAAAAGCCAGCGACTAACCATGATTTTCAATTCTTCCACCAACCTTGTTACTACTAGTAATCTTCAGTTCAAACGCGCCCTCTCCCTCCCCACAATCGATTCCCAATGCGGCTAAGCATATTGGAGATAGATTACGCATTCCGACAAGACATTCGGTGGATTCATCTACTCGTAGTAGTAGTAGGAAATTCCCTCGAAAAAAACAGTACTCGTAGGAGTATTTAAATTACTAGCACTTGGTTAATCTAATTAATTTCTACTTTGCCTGAAGTGACGAGGGGAGAGGGGAGGGGAACGCGGGGGGAAGAGGCACTCACAGATGAAGTCGAGGACGACGCGGCCGTCGGAGAGCCGCCCGGTGGGGTGGTGGAAGAAGGCGCGCCCCTCCGGCGCCGCGATGCGGATCCCCATTATCGCCGCCACCCCGCCCGTGTCCGAGTTGGAGTCGCCGAAGTTGAACACCACCACCTCCTTGGGCTTCGTCACCACCTTGGCCGCCGCCTTCGCGGGCGCCGGCGCCGTCCCCTTGATCTTCCGGTGCTCGCCCGCCCCGGACCCGGCCCCGGCGGGCGCCGCGGCGGTGGCGAGCGCGGAGGTGGTGGAGAGGGCCGCGCCGCTGCTGGCGGCCGGCATGTAGCGGAGCGTCGCGAACAGGACGGCCCCGGCCACCGCGCCCAGCACGCAGTAGTACTGCAGCCGCAGCAGGCTCATGTTCTTCATCAGCCCGCCGCCGGCGCCCCCTCCATTGCCTCCCCCGTTCGGCCCGCTCGCCATGGCTGGCCTTGTCTACCTAGCCACTGCCGCTGGCTGTCGGTCTTCTCCCTCCGTGCTCTCTGATGTGCGACTCTTGTCTGTCTCTCAGTCTGTGTCTGTGTGTGTTGTTTATATACAGTGTTATTTAGCGAGCTCCCAAATGCACACAACACAATGCTTCAAACGAAGAGAAAGCTCGAAATAATACCACAATGAACAAAACATGTGGAGGGGTTGGTGCGTGCCCCTGTTTACCTTTTGTTTTCGTGACTTTCATTTCTAGACGAACTAGCCAAAGTGTAAGCTAAAAAAACAGCAAAAATATCTGCCTATGCGCAGCTATGTTATTTGAGGCCTGCTTCGGTACATACACCCCCCCTCCGAAAAAGTAAAAAAAAAAGGGCAGTATGGTCTTCTTTTCTTTTAGCTGAACATTTTTTACATAAATGATAAGTACCACACGTGTGTCATGTAGTAAATTTACTGTGATGTCTTTAAAAAAAAATTGAACTTGTCATCCGAAAAGAAAGAGTGATATGTTTGACAACTAAAGTTGTCATTCTTACGTCACTAAACTTGCCATAAAAATCATTCAGAGTTGCAATGTGTTCGTGCCATACGTGTGGCACTTATGACGAAAAAAGGTTTCCCCGCTTTATATATAAAGCAAACATCACCGATTACAACCGAGGCACCAAACGGGCGTCCCGATACACTGTGCCACGTACCTACCGCATCATAGCCCACCCCTAGGGTCAGCGCTGCGCACGGCCTCCAGTATACTACAAAGACCAGAAACTACTTGCAACTCCTGGATAGAGGACAAGGGCAGTTAATAAGTCGAGAGGGTCAATTAAGGATCCCAATGTGTGGTAGTAGTTGATCTTAAATCACATACACAGAACTCAGTTCCTAAGGACGGTTCCAATGAAACAACCCACCATGTACTCCTACATGGCCTCTCATCGATACCTTTACCAAATCGTGTTCACACACTTAGCTCTCAACAGTAGGACATGTTCACACCATTCCAATCCATCCCAGATGAATCAGACCTGACACAACTCTAAGCATAGCAGGCATAATAAGCAAGCATGAATGAGTAGACACATCATAGATCAAACAAATACTAATCATGCTAGTGGGTTTCAACTATTTACTGTGGCAAAGACAGGTCATGCAGAGGAAAGGGGTTCAACTACCGCAGCATGTAACAGTTGACACGTTGTTGTCCTAATGCAGTAAAAGAGAGCAAGAGCGAGAGAATGGGATTGTATCGGAATGAACAAGGGGTTTTTGCTTGCCTGGCACATCTGAAGATAGTAGTTCTTGATCGGTGTCATCGATCTCATCGTCGGAACCACGTCTACTAAGAGGGGGCAAATACCGGCAACAGAGAAGGAACACAATCAATGCAATGCAACAATATGATGCATGATCATGACATGTCAATATGCTGTGGTTTGAGCTAATGCAACTAGCAACAATTTAAATGAAGTTGGTTTGAATCCAAGATTCAAATTCAAACTCCATATGTGGATATGCAAATGCCATTTATTTGGTTTGTCCTAAACAGAAGCCATAAGTTGTTCTAACATGCATGGAAATGGTACATAGGGATAGATTGGATTTTTTGATAAATTTTCATATATAAATTATTTCATTTGGAGTTATGGTTTAATTTCTATGAATTTTAGAAGTTTTAAACATTTTCTGAAATTTCCTGGATTATTTTTAATCCAGAAAATTGTTAACTGCGTCAGCATGACGTCGGTGTGACGTCAGTAGGTCAACAGACGCCGACCAGGTCAAACTGACCAGTGGGGCCCGTGTGTCAGTCTAACAGGGCTAATCTAATTAAGTTTAAACCTAAATAGATTAATTAGCCGGGCGGGCCCACACGCCAGTGACCTAGGGCGGTCAAACCCTGGTCAGACGAGGTCAAACCCACCGGCGACTTGACGCCGTCGAGGCCAGAGATGGCGGAGGGGCTCGGGATTGCTCCGATGGCGTCCAAATGGACGGCGAGGAGCGGCTACGGGGAGCTAGAGCTCGCCCGCGTCCAGTGCAGCAGGCAACAACAGCTAGGGCGGCCGAAGGCGACGGCGAGGAGCTCGACCGTGGTGGCCGGAGCTCTTGTGTGAGCGCGGCAGTGCTGCGGTGCGCGAGCAAGCGAGATGAGGCGCTAGCGGGGGCCTACGCGATGCGGTGAGTGGGTTGGACGCGCTGGGCGGACCATTTGGTCGCCGGAGTCGCGTCGGCGGTGAGCGCAGGTGGCGGCGGGTCTGGGCGTAGGCGGTCCGGTGGCTACGGCGGTCTACAAGGAAGAAGAGAGGGATGGCTGGGATCAGAGGCTC
The DNA here is from genome assembly GCF_018294505.1 of Triticum aestivum. Classification (NCBI taxonomy): domain Eukaryota; kingdom Viridiplantae; phylum Streptophyta; class Magnoliopsida; order Poales; family Poaceae; genus Triticum; species Triticum aestivum. The sequence continues at coordinate 105,691,172 of NC_057796.1, forward strand.
ACGGCGAGTCGGACGAGCAGGTCGGCGAGCTTAGAGATGGTCCGGAGCAGTCGGGGCGGCGAGGGGGATCTCCGACGACCCGAGGAGGAAGAAGGGGTCGGGGACGGTGCTTCGAGGCGTCCGGCATTGCGTAGCTTGATACGTCTCCGTCGTATCTACTTTTCCAAACACTTTTGCCCTTATTTTGGACTCTAACTTGCATGATTTGAATGGAACTAACCCGGACTGACGCTGTTTTCAGCAGAATTGCCATGGTGTTATTTTTGTGCAGAAACAAAAGTTCTCAGAATGACCTGGAACTTCACAGAGATTATTTTTGGAAAATATGAAAAATACTGGCGAAAGAATCAAGGACAGGGGGCCCACACCCTTTCCACGAGGGTGGGGGGCGCGCCCCTGCCCCGTGGCCCCCCTGGAGCTCCACCGACCTCAACTCCAACTCTATATATTCGTGTTCGGGGAGAAAAAAATTAGAGAGAAAGATTCATCGCGTTTTACGATACGGAGCCGCCGCCAAGCCCTAAACTCTCTCGGGAGGGCTGATCTGGAGTCCGTTCGGGGCTCCGGAGAGGGAATCCGTCGCCATCGTCATCATCAACCATCCTCCATCACCAATTTCATGATGCTCACCGCTGTGCGTGAGTAATTCCATCGTAGGCTTGCTGGACGGTGATGGGTTGGACGAGATTTATCATGTAATCGAGTTAGTTTTGTTAGGGTTTGATCCCTAGTATCCACTATGTTCTGAGATTGATGTTGCTATGACTTTGCTATGCTTAATGCTTGTCACTAGGGCCGAGTGCCATGATTTCAGATCTGAACCTATTATGTTTTCATGAATATATGTGAGTTCTTGATCCTATCTTGCAAGTCTATAGTCACCTACTATGTGTTATGATCCGGCAACCCCGAAGTGACAATAATCGGGACCACTCCCGGTGATGACCGTAGTTTGAGGAGTTCATGTATTCACTATGTGTTAATGCTTTGGTCTGGTACTCTATTAAAAGGAGGCCTTAATATCCCTTAGTTTCTGTTAGGACCCCGCTGCCACGGGAGGGTAGGACAAAAGATGTCATGCAAGTTCTTTTCCATAAGCACGTATGACTATATTCGAAATACATGCCTACATTACATTGATGAATTGGAGCTAGTTATGTGTCACCCTATGTTATGACTGTTACATGATGAACTGCATCCGGCATAATTCTCCATCACTGATCCAATGCCTATGAGCTTTTCATATATTGTTCTCCGCTTATTTACTTTTCCGTTGCTATTGTTATAATTACTACAAAACCCAAAAATATTACTTTTGCTACTGTTACCGTTACTATCATACTACTTTGCTACTAAATACTTTGCAGATATTAAGTAATCCAGGTGTGGTTGAATTGACAACTCAACTGCTAATACTTGAGAATATTCTTTGGCTCCCCTTGTGTCGAATCAATAAATTTGGGTTGAATACTCTACCCTCGAAAACTATTGCGATCCCCTATACTTGTGGGTTATCAAGACTATTTTCTGGCGCCGTTGCCGGGGAGCATACCTCTATTCTTTGAGTCACTTGGGATTTATATCTGCTGGTCACTATGAAGAACTTGAAAGACGAGAAAACCAAAATTTATCCCTCAACTACGAGGGGAGGTAAGTAACTGCCATCTAGCTCTGCACTTGATTCACCTTTTGTTTTGAGTAAACTTGCGACACCTAAACCTGCTTCTGCTATTAATTCTGATATGTCGCATGTTATTGATGATGCCACTTCTGCTATGCATGATACTTATGATGAAACTACTTCTATGCTTGATACTACCGTGCCACTTGGTGAATTTCTTGATGAACAACTTGCTAGGGCTAGAGAGAAAGAAATTATTGAAACTGATAATATTGATGAAAGTGATGATGAAGATTCTCCCCCTAGATATGAATTGCTTGTTGTGCCTGAGGGCTATGTTATCGATGAAGAAACTGCTAGAGACTTTCTTGCTTGCAATGATAGGAATGATCTTAAGAAATTATTAGCTAAGATGAAACAAAAAACTTTGAATGCTAGAATGAAATATGATCCTGCTTATGCTACTTCACCTATCTTTGTTACTGATAAGGATTATGAATTCTCTGTTGATCCTGATATAATTACTTTGGGTGAATCTGATCCTTTTTATGGCTATGAATCTGAAACTGTTGTGGCACACCTTACTAAATTAAATGATATAGCCACCCTGTTCACTAATGATGAGAAAACTCACTACTATTACATCCTTAAAATATTTCCGTTCTCATTAAAGGGTGATGCTAAGATATTGTTTAATTCTCTTGATCCTGGTTGTGTGCGTAGTCCCCAGGATATGATTTATTACTTCTCTGCTAAATATTTCCCTGCTCATAAGAAACAAGCTGCTTTAAGGGAAATATATAATTTTGTGCAAATTTAAGAAGAGAGTCTCCCACAAGCTTGGGGAGGCTTCTCCAATTACTTAACGCTTTGCCTGATCATCCTCTCAAGAAAAATGAAATACTTGATATCTTTTATAATGGACTAACCGATGCTTCCAGAGACCACCTGGATAGTTGTGCTGGTTGTGTTTTCAGGGAAAGAACACCTGATGAAGCTGAAATTTTATTGAATAATATGTTGACCAATGAAAATAATTGGAAACTTCCTGAACCAACTCCTAAGCCAACTCCGAAGAAAAGGGGTATTCTATTTCTCAATCCTGAAGATATGCAAGAGGCAAAGAAATCTATGAAGGAAAAAGGTATTAAAGCTGAAGATGTTAAGAATTTACCTCCTATTGAAGAAATACATGGTCTTAATTTACCGCCTGTTGAAGAAATATATGGTCTTGATAACCCGACACAGGTAGTAAAGGTAAATTCTCTCTATAGATATGATAAAGCTGAAATCCCTCCTACTAAGTTTGCTAGCCAATGTTTGGATGAGTTTGATAATTTTATGGTTAAGCAAGAAGACTTCAATGCTTATTTTGGTAGGGAATTAAAACACAATGCTTATATGATTGAACACTTGGGTGATTATATGTCTAGAGTTAAAGGTGAACTTAAACTCGTTAGTAAACATGCTTCTATGGTTACCACTCAAGTAGAACAAGTACTTAAAGCTCAGAATGATTTGCTCAATGAATTGAATAGTAAGAATAATGACTATGCTGTTAGAGTGGCTACTAGAACTGGTAAAATGACTCAGGAATCTTTGTATCCTGAAGGCCATCCTAAGAGAATTGAGCAGGATTCTCAGAGAAATAATATTGATGCACCTAGTCCTTCTAAACAGAAGAAAAAGAAAAATGATAGGACTTTGCATGCTTCTAGTGAACCTGTTATAGACACACCTGAGAATCCCAATGATATTTCTATTTCTGATGCTGAAACACAATCTGGTAATGAACATGAACCTAGTGATAATGTTAATGATGATGTTCATGTTGATGCTCAACCTAGCAATGATAATGATGAAGAAATTGAACCTGCTATTGATCTTGATAACCCACAATCAAAGAATCAACGTTATGATAAGAGAGACTTTGTTGCTAGGAAGCACGGCAAAGAAAGAGAGCCATGGGTTCAGAAACCCATGCCTTTTCCTCCCAAACCATCCAAGAAAAAGGATGATGAGGATTTTGAGCGCTTTGCTGAAATGATTAGACCTATCTTTTTGCGTATGCGATTAACTGATATGCTCAAAATGAATCCTTATGCTAAGTACATGAAAGAAATTGTCAGAAATAAAAGAAAGATACCGGAAGCTGAAATTTCCACCATGCTTGCTAATTATACTTTTAAGGTGGAATACCTAAGAAACTAGGAGATCCAGGAGTACCAACTATACCATGCTCCATTAAAAGAAATTATGTTAGAACTGCTTTATGTGATCTTGGAGCCGGTGTTAGTGTTATGCCTCTCTCTTTATATCATAGACTTGATTTGAATAAGTTGACACCTACTGAAATATCTTTGCAAATGGCTGATAAATCAACTGCTATACCTGTCGGTATTTGTGAGGATGTGCCTGTTGTGGTTGCAAACGTTACTATTTTAACAGACTTTGTTATTCTTGATATTCCCGAGGACGATAGTATGTCTATTATTCTTGGAAGACCCTTTTTGAATACTGCAGGGGCTGTTATTGATTGCAACAAAGGCAATGTCACTTTTCATGTTAATAGTAATGAGCATACGGTACACTTTCCGAGGAAACAACCTCAAGTTCATAGTATCAACTCTATTGGAAAAATTACATCGATTATTTTTGGAGGTTTTGAGTTTCATCTTCCTACTGTCAAGAAGAAATATGATATTCTTATTATTGGGGACGTCCATATCCCCGTTGGGGTAACATAGTGTTATTCAAAATTTCTCCGGTTCCATGTTATTCAGAATGAGTTTGTTAACAAGACTTGATCAACCTTGTTAGTGGATTCCTTTTAATGAGCATGAGATGGATGTAGTTAGAAGGCACAACCTCCTATAACCTCCTTTTACTTTCTGTTATTTAGAATAAATAAAGCAAAAATAGTATTTTCTGTCAGTTTTCTGAATTATCCATGTAATAAAAAATACCCCAAAAATAGAAGTTCTCCAAATGCCCCGAAATTGAAATATGTTTTTTTCTAGAATATTTGATAATATCTGGCACTGAGAACACATCAGGGGGAACAAGCACCTGGCCACGAGGGTCCAGGGCGCGCCCACCCCTTGGTCGCGCCCCCTGCCTCGTGGGCCCATGGTGGCTCCCCTCCACTTATTCCTGCACCCACACACTCCTTCCTCCCAAAAAAATCACCAACCAGCTCAAGCACGAGTTCTAGCTCATTTTGCTGCGATTTTCGATCTCCTTGCTCAAAGCACCTCCCACAAAACTGCTTTTGGGGATTGTTCCTTGGTATGTAACTCCTCCATTGGTCTAATTAGTTTTTGTTCTAGTGCTTTATTCATTGCAAATTTGTGCTGCCTAGGTGACCATGTTCTTGAGCTTGCATGTCAAATTTATATGGTTCCAAGTAGTTCTAATGCATGATATAGTCTCCAGGCACTTGTGGGAGTAGTTGCTATCAATTTTGTTGAGCTTGGTTCACTTTTATTTGAAGTTACTAAAATTTTCACAAAATTTTCAGAGGAAGAAATATGTTTAGGAAAATGTACCAAGGTGGCCCTTCAAGGAAGCAAGGACCCAGGCTCACAATGCGCGATGCCGACGATGAACCACCAAGGGACGCTCAAGTGCGGGCTTGTGAATGGCCTTCAGAGGACTTCATGGATCGAGCAGGAATCAAGGAAGAATTTAACGCATATGTGCGTAACGTTGATCTTGTGAGCTTCGAGGCAGATAAGTGCCGTCAGTACCACTATCTCACTGATTCCTTTGTGAGAAGGTTTGACTTTTCATCATCACGCAATTCTCAAACTGTCCTGTTTGATCTTTATGAAAATTCTTATACTATGGATTTAGATGATTTTAATATTGCTTGCAAACTCCCAGAATGGGGTAGTCCTAGTGAACCCCGCAAACCTGAATTTAGAGATTTTCTTGCTAGTATAGCTGTGGGGGAATATAGAGACATAGCACAAGCTACCATAGGGAGCATTCATTTTCCTGCTATACATTATTTTGCTCTCTTCATAGGTAGGTGCATAAATGGTAAGGATGAAGCATGTCACATGTGTGTCCCCGACCTCAGTGTTCTCAGGAGTGCTGTATTAGGAGATAAACATTATAATTTGGGAGCCATTGTTGCACGTAGGTTGCATAATAATAGATTTAATGGAGATTTATTTGGTGGAATTTATGCAACCCGTTTAGCTAATTTTCTTAATATACCCATACGTGAGTATGATTGAGTTGCCTCCTGTTCATTTAGATTATGAGGCTATGGTTCGTCATCGTTTTGTTGAGAGGAACGATCAGTTCCTCTAGTACCGACTAATCTTTGACAGACGACGCACCTATCACGTCGCTCTCCCTACTCCTACTTTCTCTGACTTTCAGGCGAACGGGAGATATTTCATTACCAGGAGGAGGCGAACGAGTACGAGAGGAGGGCTGAGATAGCTCGCCTCCAAGCTGCAGCCCACGATGCAATAACTACTGCATCTCAGTACGACCCCAACTATAACTTTGGATATCCGCGAGGCCAGCCGTGGCAATAGGCTAACTTAGGCCAAAAGCCTAAGCTTGGAAGAGTACGTATTTCTCACCGACATTACATTTATGTTCGCACAATCATTGCTAGTTGTCGGTGCTCATACTTTTTCACTGTAATATCCATTGTAGTTTATTTTTCCTTTTTATGCTTTCTTCTTGTGTGTTTGAAAAACCTTAAGAAAAACCAAAAAAAATTAGTAGTAGCTTTTAGCTAGTTTACTTTCTTGCTGTAGTAGTAATAATTAGAAGAAAACCCAAAAATATTTCCTGTTCTTCTTTTGCTTGTTGGGAGCTTTCCGTGTAAATAGTTTTTATTTCTTTTCTTTTCTTTGGGGGTTGATAGGAGAAGACCATAATAAAATTGTTGAAGTGGCTCTATTATGCATTATCGTTGATTTAACCAAGAGCCCATATTGCCTTGTCTTCTCCTGTTTATTGAATGCCTGCAGATTCCAGCTTAGTCCAATGCACGTGCACTATTATTATTATCCACATCATTCGGTCGTGCAAGTGAAAGGCAATTATGACGATATATGATGGACTGATTGAGATGAGAGAAGCTGGTATGAACTCGACCTCTCTTCTTTTTGTAAATATGATTAGTTCATCGTTCCTGATTTAGCCTATTATGAATAAACATGTTTGCAATGACAATTAGAGATTATAGTTGTGGCACCCCGGCTCAGAGCGACCGGTTTACCATGCATTGCCAGCCCAGAGACCATGTCTTCTGGCAACACACAACATCTTGGTACAGAAAACAACCGCTTTATTGATGCTAGCGGATCATAGTTTATATTACAACAGGTGTCGAGGCCAAGCGGCACACACAATGCGACTGAACAATATGTACATTATTTAGTGAACATAAAGGGGCCTCGATCATGACAACTACACGGCAGCGGAACAACGTCGTAGCGGAAACGCCATAGCACAGGGACACCGATGTGGACACGATCTAGACTCGAGCAGCACTCCTTTCCAATGAGACTTTCCTGAAATCTGGCATGACACGCCAGGTCAGTACATGGAATGTACTTGCAAGCTCACAACAGGCATACTCATTGACAAACAATATCATGATAATTAACCAATTAATAATGCAATAATGTTTCAACATGCTGTGATCATGCTCTAGTGATAAAAGTCCCTCGGGATTGGCTTACCAACCATGATCGTTCTTGGATCAAAAACGTACCACCATCGTGGTCTTGACTAGGGGTATCTCGTGATCCTTACGGCGATCACAACCACGACCAATACTTGGTCTCGAACATCTCGATGGCTTTCCCATCATCATCAACAGTGCAAAGTTCATAACTTAGTGTGCAAGATTTATTAAACGTTGACCCATGGTGTGACCTACTACGAGCGTGTCCGTAACCGTGGACTCGGCTATTGATAGATTATTACACTCTGCAGAGGTAGCACACTGTACCCACACCACGGAACCCATGGCCTCGCACTCCCATTCGGGTGGACCAACGGCATTCCGACGAAACCCCTCCATTGCCATGACACTCTCCCGGCCACTCCGACTCACTCCCCATCGGGCTAGTCCTGGGTGGCCCCGTGTCTACCAAAGACACAACGACCACCATCGTGCCCAAAACGATCCCACAAGGGGACCCGGTACCATAATCTCAACAACGGGAACACAAGGTTATGTCTGCCTACCGGGCCAGGGTAAGCATGCCCATAAACTTCCCTAGTTGGAGGCACCGACCAGAGGCATGACAACGGACCGAATCAAGGCCTTCCCATAAAGGCAAATGTGGTTGCACTGGGAAAAACTCGATTCAGTGGCACCATGACCCGGCCAACGATATATTCATGTTGGATTATATTCAGGTTCAACTTAAAGTAAAAACAACCGGTGTCATCGCATGCCATGAAAATGCAACACTACATATGCATCACATATTAATGGAAATGACTGAGTCAACTATATTCACACGAAGCATAATCATCAACAACTCATGCCACTTTTCTGGTTAGGATAAACCTCACTTTAAACATAATATTTTCTAGCAAATTTTATTATTTTACTCATGCAAGAAAATAACTTCTTGTAATTACTCATATGCATAACAATATTATTCTTTCATCACCACAAATGAATCCTTGTTTCTTTACCAACTAATTTAGTTTCAAACATTCTGTAAATCAAGCATATTTACTAAAACAAGCACTTAACATAATATAAATAACATAATAATTATTTAAATGCATGGATTAAATCTTTCATTCAAGTAAGAAAATCATAAATATTGAAATGGCACCATGAAAATGTTGCTGTGGCTTGCCTTAGTGCAGATGAGGTTCACAAGCCTTCTGGTGATCCTCAAGACAAGCCTCACCCTCTGAAAATAATTTTAAACACAAACAGAAAATATCAAGAACCCTTCTGAAAATCACCAGAAAATCTAGACAACATAGAAAAATCTCATCTTTGGTGAGCTGCTAGATTTCTTTACAAAGAACACAATGCAAAAAGAATCAATTCATTTGGACTTATGGTTGAAGAGTTATAGCTATTTGAAGCTCTCTGGAATATATATATATATAAATTTGAATTTAAATAAAAAAAACTAGGGGGGTGACGTCGAAGGCGTAAAGCCTCGGGGCGCCACCACTCGTACCGCTTCGCACGCGTACTGAGTGGCTGACTAGCGGGCCTCGCTAGTCAGGCGAGGGGGACAGGGAGGAGGAAACAGAGGGGGTCACGGCTTCGCCGGAGCTCACGCCGGCGGCGAGGGCTCCTTGGCCAAAACGAGAGGGTGGGATCGAGAGAGGGGATGGAGGCGCACCTGCCCGTACCCGTAGCGTAGCTAGGGGTGGTCGGACGGTGTCGGAATCGACCTCGCAAGCGGAGGCAGAGAGCGGTGGTCGCCGGAGACGAAGACGACGGCGAACAGAGGCAACTCCAGGGGCTCCAAATGGACGGAACAGCTTCACCGAAGAGTGGCTGAGACGCTAGAAGGGTCGCCCAGGCCAGGGAGGGGCTGGAGCTAACGCGACGATCCGAGGGGATCGCCGGCGAGCTTGAGCTCGGGGACGGCGGCCCGCGGCCTACCCGGCCGGGCTACGGTTTCCTACGAGTTTGTGGAGTGTGTGGGAGTGGATGATGGTGCTCGAGGAGGCTGGGGAGGGATCCATTTATAGGCGAGCACCGAGGGGGTTCGGGCTCCGCCGGTGGACACCTGGACACGGCGCCCGGCGACGAGCGGCGTTAGTGAGAGGGGGAGAAGGCGCCGCAACTCACGCGGGGACTGTGGGCGAACGGGGACGAGCACAGGATCGAGAGAAAGGCGACGAGCACAGTGCAGAGTGCACTGTTGCGTTGGCCGGACCGCGCCCGTGCTCGCTGCGGCGAGTTCCGGCGTCGGCGAGTGCCAGGGGGAGTTAAGGGGGTTGAGACGAAGATGGTAGCGAGGTTTGGCGCGCTATGGCTGTCGGGGAAGCAAGCACGCGCGAAACAGAGCGCTCGGCGGCACTCAGAGCGCGTTGACACGTAGGCTGGCATCGTGTACACGCGTGGTCACCGCGTGAACTCTGCCCTCAGGCCGACCTACGTCCAAAGATCATGTTTGGCTTGTTGTTCGTGGTAGTTTTGAAGATTACCTTGCTTTGGTTTGGCTCCAGATGCAGTAGAAAAGATTTCACAAGCCAGGTAAGTTTTTGATCAGTAACTTTGAGAGGTTACTGAGGTCAAATGGCTGGGAGTTGGGGGCTGTGCTTTGGAGGCTAGCAATCATCTACTAAGGTCATGATGCACAAGAAAGATCAGCCTCATTGGAGCAAGTAAAATGGTAGTTGTTGTAGAAACCACCATTTCTGTCCAGAACAGAAAATATTTTCTGTAGCAAAAATATTCCAAAAAGTGGTGCAATATTTTTGCTCAGGAAGGTGCCCTAGGGTTCAAAGAATATTTGTGAATTTTGTCAGATTTTTGTGGGCAAGAAAAATTGGGGTCGCTTTGGAGCACATTGAGCTAGCTAGGGTTTTAGAGAGGAAAATGAATATTTTCCATTAAAGGAAAATATTCCAAATATTATTTTCGGTAGAACCAGAGAGGGAATGATGATTAGAGAGGGAAATGAGGCACTTGGGTGAAAGCCAGGGGTACCCAAGTGTTTAAGTCCATATGAAAAGATTCAAAATCTCCAAATTTCAAAATAAATCCAAATGAAAATCAGGCAAATAAAGGAGGGCAAAAACCAGGCTGTCACAAACCTCCCCCACTTAGAATGAATCTCGTCCTCGAGATTCGGTTGCTTGGGAAAACCATTCTGGATAATGTGCCCTTAGAAATTCTTCCCGTTCCCATGTTGATTCTGACTCCGTGTGATGCTCCCACTGAACTTTGTAAAATTTCCTTACTTTACTGCGAGTGACCCTTTCCATCTGATCCAAAATTTTAACCGGTCTCTCTTCATATGTTAAATCCATTGCCAACTCTATCTCAGTCATAGCAGTCTTTTTCTCAGGCGGTGATATGCATCGCCTCAACTGTGAAACATGAAACACGTTGTGCACGTCCGACAATTCAGGGGGTAGTTCCAATTGATATGCAACAGTACCCACTCAGGACATAACAGGAAATGGACCAATAAATCTGGGTGCCAACTTTCCATGAGTCTGGAACCTCTTGACTCCTTTCATAGGAGTGACTCGGAGGTATACATGTTCTCCGGGTTCAAAATTGATCTGTCGGTGCTTTGCATCATAATAACTCTTCTGTCGAGACTTGGCCAATTGCAATCTGTCTCTGATTTCCCTAACTTGTTTCTCAGCTTCCAACATGAGATCTGTTCCGAAAATGTGGCTATCTCCAGTATGAGACCAATTTAAAGGAGTGCGGCATTTACGGCCATACAAAGCCTCATACGGTGACATCTTTAGACTGGTCTGGAAACTGTTGTTATAAGAGAACTCGGCATATGGCAGACAGTCTTCCCATTTAGATCCTTGGGCCAAGACGCAGGCTCGCAGCATATCTTCGAGTATTTGGTTTACCCGCTCTGTCTATCCATCGGTCTGAGGATGATAAGCAGTACTGTATTTCAGCACTGTCCCCAAGGCCTGATGGAGACGTGACCAAAAAGCGGAGGTAAAAAGTGAACCTCGGTCGGAAGTGATGGTTCGAGGTACTCCATGCAGACTGACTATCCTGGATACATACAACTGTGCGAGTTGATCCGCTCGATATGTGGTTCTGATCGGGATAAAGTGAGCAACCTTGGTTAAGGTATCCACTATGACCCAGATTGCATCATTGCCTCGCTGAGTCTTAGGTAGTCCTGTGATGAAATCCATGCAGACATCATCCCATTTCCATTGTGAGACTGGCAATGGTTGGAGAAGTCCGGCTGGCTTCTGATGCTCTACCTTTACCTTGTTGCATATGTCGCAACATGCCACAAAATAGGCAATGTCTTTCTTCATTCCATCCCACCAGAATATTTGTCAAAGGTCTTCATACATTTTCGTACCTCCAGGGTGAATAGAATATGAGGTTTCATATGCTTAAGACATGATTTTCTTCTTTAAGTCCGACTAATTGGGTACACAAATCCTTCCACGGTACCGGAGGGTACCGAATTTATCCTTTGAGAAATCTGGAGTCTGTCCTGCCTTCGTGCTCTTGACACGTTTCTGTAGACCGATGTCAGCTGGCTGGGCTTTGCGGATTTCTTCCTCAAGTGTGGGGGTAACTTCCAAAATATTAGCGAGGCCAGCATCGACTATGACCAGGTTGAGCTGAGCGATCTCCTCTTGAAGTTCAGGAGGCAAGGATTTCAATATGACATTCAGGCTCACAGGCTTTCGACTGAGTGCATCGGCAACCACGTTGGCCTTACCCGGGTGGTAATCTATTCCAAGATCATAATTGTCGTGGAATTGTCACGGCAGATGTCCCCGTGCAAGGACTTAGTCGTGGAGCCATCGCAACTAGGAAGCTTAAAGGGGTTAAACGGGACAAAGGACACGAGGATTATACTGGTTCGGCCCCTTACGGTGAAGGTAAAAGCCTACTCCAGTTGAGGTGGAATTACTTAGGGTTTCGATGACCAGGGAGCTAAACCGCTATGCCTGGCTATCGATCTGATCTTACTTGTCCTGAACCGCCGCTGGGTCGTCCCTTTATATACAGAGGTTAACACCCAGCGGCTCTCAGAGTCCCGGCCGGCTTATAAACAGTGTCCGGCTCGGACTCTTAACTATTCTTGCCTTACACTACAAGTCATGCCTTAACGGCGGTTTATCACTACGGGCCTTAAGCCACCTCTAGGCCTTAGGTCCATTACTGAACCGCCATCCTCAAGCTTGATATTGGGCTTCATGTGATGATCGTCATGACATAACCCGGCCCCTCCTGAGCGGGTGACTCCAGTAGTTATATCCCCAACATTAGGCCCCAGATTGATTTGAACCGGTTCATGTCAATCTTCAATACCTTAATAAAAAATCTTCTGGCTTCTGTTTGCGCAAAGGCTATAACCCGCCATGACGTCATCTTCTGGATTCTTTGTAACCCGCCGTGACGTCATCCGCCATTAATGCACGTTCTGCCCAACGTATCTCAACGGATCCTTGTCTTAATAACTATCCCGAAAATCGAGGCGTCTCTGCAGCTGGATAATCATGTCTGCAGCCTCCTCGTTTCTCGCGCCCATTCATCATCCGTCCCTTATAAGTAGGCCCGGCCCTTAGGTCTTCGTCATTCTTCCCTTTCCATCGTCTTTCTCCTCTCGACGCCTCAGAGCCCGAGCTCCGCCGCCGCCGCCGCGCATCCCGTCTGCACCAACCAAGGCCGCTGCATCGACCTGTCTTGACCAGAGAACCGCGTCACACCTCCGCTGCCCATCAGCACCAGTAAGTCCTCGCCGTCCCGTATATTAGATCCGCATTAGGGTTCGCGAGTTCTTCTGTGTTCTTCGTGGTTCCTTCGCAGTTCTTCCACAACGGCCTCCTTTGATCCAAGAGTAGTGCATAACTTCGGCGGTAGTCGTTTCACACCCATTTTCAATACTAGCAGATCCCTTTTGCTTGCAAAAAGACCTCATTTAGAGCTTATGAACTTCTCTATATCAGTTTTTAGGTCTAGAAATTTTTCTTTTCTGGACGATCGTTTGATCCAAAATAACCCTGCAATCTGTGAAACTTGTTTGTGCAACACTTAGGCAGAAAACTGCATCTGTTAGCCATGGCGGCTCATATCGCCGGCTTAAAAGAGGCCATGCTTTGCGAAATTTCCGGATCATTCATAATAGAATTAAATAATGTAATTGCTCATGATATCCACGGCGGCTTAAATAACCTGACACAATTAGCCATATATCATTAGGCCCCTTCATAAGCCGCCATCTTGAATACTGAACTGAAATCTTCCTCCGGCTTAAATTTGATCAGAAATTTTATTTTGTCATAGGCTTCCATCTTTCACAATGCCGCCTAGGGCTCCCAAAGCACCCGTCACATGCAACTGGGTTAGATCCAACGTCACTGACAGCATCTTAGCTGATTTTGTAAAGACGGGTTATCTGCCAAGGAAAGAGATCATGTCTTATCGTGCTCCTGACCCGTCAGAAGAGAAACCTCATCCCAAGGAGGGGGAAGTTGTCATTTTCACTGATCACATGAAACGGGGTTTTGCTCCACCCGGCTCCAAATTTTTTAGAGATATCCTGCATTTTTTTGATCTGCGACCTCAAGACATCGGACCCAACTCCGTGTCAAACATCTGCAACTTCCAAGTATTCTGTGAGGTGTACCTCGGAGAAGAACCCAGCTTGCTACTCTTTAGGGAGTTATTTTATTTGAACCGCCAGAATGAATGTGCCAACGGGCCTGGTGGAATCTCAATCCAACGACGGAGAGATTGTCTCTTCCCTTATGCTGAGCCGCCAAGCCACCCGAAAGACTGGAACCAGACATGGTTCTAATGCCAAGACACTTCTCCGGCTGATGAGAACCCTCTGCCCGGCTTTCGCGCCCTGCATCTGGAGTCAAATCACCCATTGCCAGACAAATTATCTCAAGCTGAACGTCAACCACTTACTCCCACCATCAACAAAATCAAAGCTCTTCTGGGGAACAACCTAAATGGCATTGATCTAGTCCGGGTCTGGATTGCCTGGCGGGTGATTCCTTTAAGCCGCCGCCCCGGCTTGATGTGTGATTACACGGGCCAGAAGGATGATCCTCTTCGGCACAGTCCAGACGACTTACCTGAGGACGTCATTGATGATACAACCAAGTCTCTTCTGAGCGAGAGCCTGGCAGATTGCGGGAGAGTGGGCTTAAGCCCTTTCTGCAAGGCTAACCCGGCTCCAGCGGTAAACCATTGACCTGAATACTTCACCTTCCATTTTAACGATTTTGTCTTAACTCAATAACCTTTGTTGTATTTTACAGGCTAATGATAAATTCTGGAAGGTCAAGTATGACCACGAAGCTGCCAAGAAAGCCAGAAAAGTTAAGAAAGCCGCTCCCCGTAAGAAGGGGAATAAACCTAGCGCCTCGGACCTGCTTCATCTGGAAGACACCTCCGAGTCAGAGGTAGCTCTTGATTTTTTAGGCTCCTTCTTTAACCATCTTATTGACACGGATTATCAGCAGAAGGACACCGGAACAAGTCATGAAGTGAATGAAGAGGTAACTATAATTTCCTCCGACTCCGAGCCTTTGCCGAGACAGAAAGTCCGAAGAGTAACCCGAAAAGTAAGATTTTCACATCCTTTAGCTTATCAAGATCCTCAATTTCTTTTGAAGCGACAGATTTATGAGAGTCAGAGGCAGCCCCGGACCAGCAAAGATGCAGACCTCTCCTCCAGCTTACCCGAAGCATCAAGGAAGCGCCGAACTGAGGTTATCTCCGACTTATATTCTTTGTATCCTTTGGCGGGCGTCACTCGTCAACCACTCAATTATTCTGACTCAAACTACCAGGGAACTTCACCTTCCTCCGGCGACTCAATGCAGTCCAGCTTGCCGGCTTTCAAAAGCGCTCCTGGGTAATGATGATCAGTTTATTTTGTGCTTATCTTACTCATGTTTTTGCACTAACCCTTTGACTTGCAGTGTACAAGTGAAGCCCAACAAGAGGGCGAAGAAAAATAAGCCGGCCGAAGAGCCGGCCCTGGCTGAGCCGGAACTCAGAACGACTGCTCCTGACGCCTCTGCTGATGAGATGCCGACTGTACCATCTCCTGATGCCACCACTGCTCCAATTGTTGAACAATCTATGGAAGGTTCTGAGAACCCGGAGATCCCCAGCCCGGCTCATCCAGATGATCCGGACGTTGAGATCACCCAGACTGAGTTTGTCGAACCGGGACGACCTACCGTGCTGGCCAGGTGCTCTGCCAAGGAGGAACTTCTGGAGCGCCGCCGGGATAAGCTGGACATCACTGATTATGGTCATCTGAGCATTGAAGATATTGTCCCTAGCTATGTGAATCAAGTGCACAATAGCCGGGATCTGGAGATTGACATGGTGAAACAAATACAGCAAAATTCTGAGGTATAACTCTCTTTCTTACTCCATAGTTATACTTACCAAGCCAGCCCCCAAGTCTATTACTTATGATAAAATATGTTGTAGACTTAATACCGGCTTAGTAATTACTGCAAGAAAACTGGCTTACCTGGTAGCACTCAAGGTCCGGTTTAATCAGCATATCTGAACCGGTCCTTACCTTGTTTTAATCAAGTAGTTGAACAGCAATATGCATTAGCCCCCAAGTGCCAAGTACCTTTGCTTGCAAAGTGCTTGGGACTTATTTGCATGAACCGCCACTGTAAATAGAGCTCTTCAGCATACATTAGCCCCCAAGTGCCAAGTGTCTTTGCTTGCAAAGTGCTTGAGACTTAATGTTGCATTATAATCACCCTAGCTGTGACCCGGAATTTATAGAGGCCGCCTTCAAGCAATTTGAATCGAAGATTTCTGATTTAAAGAACCGCCTGAAGACTCAAGAAAATGAAGCCCAAAAGGCCAACTCCAAGTCTGAATTCAGTGTATCTGCTCAAGAGAAACTGAAGAAGAAGTTTGAAGCAGAGAGAAAAGCCTGGGCGGATGGAAAGACGGCTTTGCTCAGCCGGGCCGAACAAGCGGCGGCCACTCTTGCTGAAACAGCCGCCGAGCTATCCGGCTTAAAACGCCATGTTTCTCAGATGGTCTCCGCAATCTTTGGTAAGTTACTCTATAAGTGTTTAGCTAGTTTACATCTTTTCCAAAGAGCATCTCAATTGTCATCAGCTTACCTGACTTTGCAATGCAGGTCCCAGGAGCTCCAATCTTAATCAAAACGTGCTGACAAAATTGAAGGCGGTTTATACCTTGGTGGAACAACTTTACACCGGGTCACAACGTGCCTTAGCCGTTGTGGCTTTGTCAAATGAAGTTCCCACTCACCTGGCGGATGTACTCAGGCGGCTTGCCGTACTTCCTCAACGCTTCCAAGAGTTGAGACGAGCTTCTGCAAGAGCCGGAGCCATAGCCGCTCTGAGTCGGGCCAAGGCGTTTCTACCGGAGCTAGACCCGGCCGACATCGCCCTTGGGTATCCCAGTCTAAAGGAGGACGGCACCCCATTTGACCAGAAAGACTTCGCCGCTTGCGTGAAGAGCGTACGCCTTGTGGCCACACTGATTGGTAATGACACAGATCTTACCAAATATCAACCGGGCTATGACGCGGAGAATCAGAGGATCCCAACACCACGTTATGAAGCAATCAGCCTGATTCCGCCAACTCGTAAGCATACCTTCGCCCCTGAAGTCGACCCGGCGGGGTTAATTGATGATGAAGCTCAATTTGAAGCCTTGAGTGGCATTGACTGGAAATCATCAACCTTCCAGGACATGGAAACAACCGGAGGAGCGGAAAGGGATGAACCGGAAGCTTCAGCCCAACAGCACCTTTGAGCTCTCAGGCGGCTCATGGTTATGTCTTGAAAAACAACGCCTCACCTTTTGGACTCGGGGAGTCATGTAATAGAGTAGGACAAATACTTAATTTTGTCGTGTCATTGCGCACGTGTGTAGCCCTCAACACTGTTTAAGCTGCCCTTTTATATGCTTCTGGGTTATGCTTGATCCTCTACTTTCCTTATGTTTAAAGAGCCGTCTTTAATTGTCCTGCATAGAAAACAAATCACAAGTCCCTGTGATCCTTCAAGTACACTTCCAGTTTATTTAACCCGAATAATGAGGTTGAGAACTCAACTCCGGTTCACCAGCACATACAATGTTTATTATGTGCTATCAACGTTTATTGATCAAAGTTAAACCGGTGGAATAAAAACCACCCTTGAACACTTTTGATGTGATCAAAAGAACTTGTTTGCAACAAAGAGACTTCAAAATTTTGGAGGCTTCTGATTCGAATACGACCAGAGAACCGTCCCAAAGGGGTTAAGCTAAGATTCGAATACGATCATATAGCCCGCAGTGGCTTTGGCGTTGCCGATCAAGTGGGTACTGACAACTATGTTCTCTTTGGTTCGAATACGACCTATGTTTGAACAGGAAGCCCCCAAATGACCTTGAAATTTGTTTAACGATGCTGATTCGAATACGATCCACGTCGGTTCCCAAAGGGGGTTGAGCTATGATTCAAATATGATCAAGAAACTCCCTAGTGAGCTCGGCAATATGCCAATCAAGTGGGTATCGACAGCTATGTCCTCTTTGGTTCGAATACGACCTATGTTTGAACAGGAAGCCCCCAAGTGATCATGTAATATCATAATGAAAATAACAATGACACATTTACCTTTGGAGGGGAAAAAGGACAGAGGTCCTGCTTTATTATTCATCATAATATATACACGACTATAGAAATATGTACATTATGAGAGCCGTTGGCTCAAGTGTAATACGGCCGAAAATGAGCAATATTCCACGGCCGGCGGGTCTCCTCCTCCGACTTACGTGAATATTTGTGCTCTCGAACATCGATGAGGTAGTACGACCCGTTGTGCAAGTTCTTGCTGACCACAAAGGGCCCTTCCCAAGGTGGGGATAGCTTGTGTGCATCTGTTTGATCCTGGATGAGCCGAAGCACCAAATCACCTTCCTGAAAGGTCCTGGACTTAACCCGGCGGCTGTGATAGCGGTGCAGGTCTTGTTGGTAAATCGCCGAGCGAGCTGCTGCTACGTCACGTTGTTCGTCCAACAAGTCAAGAGCATCTTGACGTGCTTGTTCATTGTCCGCCTCGATATAAGCCGCCACTCGAGGCGAGTCATGACGGATGTCGCTAGGGAGAACCGCCTCGGCTCCGTAGACCATGAAGAAAGGCGTGTACCCCGTAGACCTGTTAGGAGTAGTATTGATGCTCCACAACACAGAGGGTAACTCCTCCACCCAACAACCCGGCGTCCGTTGCAAAGGGACCAAAAGCCGGGGCTTGATGCCTTTCAAGATATCCTAATTGGCTCTCTCAGCTTGACCATTGGATTGGGGGTGAGCTACTGATGAAACATCAAGCCGAATATGCTCTCGTTGGCAAAATTCTTCCATGGCGCCTTTAGACAGATTGGTACCATTGTCAGTTATAATGCTATGTGGAAAACCAAAGCGAAATATCACCTTTTTCATGAACTGAACCGCCGTGGCTGCGTCACACTTACTAACTGGCTCTGCCTCAACCCACTTTGTGAACTTGTCAACCGCCACCAAGAGGTGGGTCTTCTTATCCTTGGATCTTTTGAAAGGCCCGACCATATCAAGCCCCCAGACTGCAAACAGCCAAGTGATTGGAATCATCCTCAACTCTTGAGCCGGCACGTGAGCACGTCTTGAGAACTTCTGACAACCGTCACATTTACTGACTAAGTCCTCTGCGTCAGCGTGAGCCGTCAGCCAATAAAAACCATGACGAAAAGCTTTTGCCACAAGGGATTTTGAGCCGGCATGATGGCCACAATCCCCCTCGTGAACCTCTCGTAAAATTTCTTGACCCTCCTCAGGGGAAACACAACGCTGAAAAGCCCAGTAACACTGCGATGATGCAGCTCGCCGTTGATAATTATCATTGACTTAGACCGCCGGGTTATTTGTCTGGCCAAAGTTTCATCCTCAGGCAATTCTCCCCGGGTTATGTAAGACAAGTATGGCACTGTCCAATCTGGGATGACGTGAAGAGCCGCCACCAACTGTGCTTCTGGGTCAGGAATAGCCAAGTCTTCCTCTGTAGGCAACTTGACAGAAGGGTTATGCAGAATATCCAAGAAAGTATTAGGCGGCACCGGCTTACGCTGAGAGCCCAGCCGGCTTAAGGCATCAGCCGCCTCGTTCTTTCTGCGGTCAATATGCTCCACTTGATAACCCTGAAAATGCCCGGTGATGGCATCAACTTCACGGCGATAAGCCGCCATGAGGGGGTCCTTGGAATCCCACTTGCCTGATACCTGTTGAGCCACCAAATCTGAGTCGCCAAAGCATCTCACCCAGCTTAAGCTCATCTCCTTAGCCATCCGAAGACCATGGAGCAAGGCCTCATACTCAGCTGCATTGTTAGTACAGGGAAACATCAACCGTAGCACATAACGAAATTTGTCACCTCGAGGGGAAGCTAAAACGACTCCAGCCCCCGAGCCCTCCAACTGCCTAGACCCGTCGAAGTGAATAGTCCAGTATGTGTTATCTGGTCTCTCCTCAGGCATCTGCAGTTCTGTCCAGTCATTGATGAAGTCTACCAATGCTTGAGATTTGATAGCAGTGCGTGGCACATACTTTAAATCATGAGGCCCAAGTTCAATGGCCCACTTAGCAACTCTTCCGGTGGCTTCTCTGTTTTGGATGATATCTCCTAGAGGAGCAGAACTAACCACAGTGACGGGGTGGCCCTGGAAATAATGCTTAAGCTTCCGGCTTGCCATGAACACCCCATAAACAAGCTTCTGCCAATGTGGATACAGTTGCTTGGACTCAATGAGTACTTCGCTGACGTAGTAAACCGGCCGCTGAACCGGATGTTCCTTACCCGCCTCCTTGCGCTCCACCACGACAGCCACACTGACGGCTCGTGTGTTAGCGGCTACATACAACAATAAGGGCTCCTTATCGACAGGAGCAGCAAGGACTGGCGGCTCAGCTAACTGTCTTTTCAAATCCTCAAAAGCAGCATTAGCAACATCACTCCAGACAAAGTCATCTGTTTTCTTCATCATCTGATACAGTGGTATGGCCTTTTTGCCCAACCGGCTTATAAATCGACTCAAAGCAGCGATGCGACCCGCCAGACGCTGGACGTCATTTATGCACGCCGGCTTAGCCAGAGAGGTGATTGCCTTGATCTTCTCCGGGTTAGCTTCAGTGCCTCTGTGAGAAACCAGAAAACCCAAGAGCTTGCCTGCAGGAACACCAAAAACACACTTGGTCGGGTTAAGCATCATCTTGTAGACCCAGAGATTATCAAAGGTCTCTCTCAGATCATCTATCAAGGTCTCCTTCTCTCTGGATTTGACCACAATATCATCCACATAGGCATGAACGTTGCGCCCAATCTGATTATGAAGACAATTCTGCACGCAACGCTGGTAAGTCGCCTGTGCACTCTTGAGCCCAAAAGGCATAGACACATAACAGAAGGCTCCAAAGGGAGTAATGAACGCCGTCTTCTCTTGGTCCTTAACAGCCATTTTGATCTGATGGTAACCAGAGTACGCATCCAAAAAACTCAAACGCTCACAACCCGCCGTAGCATCAATAATTTGATCAATACGAGGGAGAGCAAAAGGATCAGCCGGACAAGCCTTGTTTAAATCCGTATAATCCACACACATACGCTAGGTGCCGTTCTTCTTGAGTACGAGCACCGGGTTAGCTAACCATTCTGGATGAAAGACTTCCACAATGAACCCGGCCGCCAAGAGCCGAGCTACTTCCTCACCAATGGCCTTCCGCCTCTCCTCATTAAACCGCCGGAGGAATTGCCTGACTGGCTTAAATTTTGGATCAATATTAAGAGTGTGCTCAGCGAGTTCTCTTGGTACACCCGACATGTCAGAAGGTTTCCATGCAAAGATGTCCCGGTTCTCACGGATGAACTCGATGAGCGCGCCTTCCTATTTAGGATCTAGATTGGCGCTGATGCTGAACTGCTTAGATGAGTCACCTGGAACAAAGTCAACAAGCTTAGTCTCATCGGCCGACTTAAATTTCATTACCGGCTCATGCTCCGTGGTTGGCTTTTTCAGAGACGTCATATCTGCCAGGTCAACATTATCCTTATAAAACTTCAACTCCTCTGTTGCACAAACAGATTCAGCGTAAGCAGCGTCACCTTCCTCGCACTCCAAAGCCACTTTTCGGCTGCCATGAACCGTAATGGTCCCGTGGTGACCCGGCATCTTGAGCTGCAAATATACGTAACACGGACGTGCCATGAACTTGGCGTAAGCCGGCCGCCCAAATAAAGCATGGTACGGGCTTCTTATTTTGACCACCTCAAAAGTCAGTTTTTCCGCCCTGTAGTTGTACTCATCTCCAAAGGCTACTTCCAGCTCGATCTTACCAACTGGATACGCTGACTTACCGGGCACGACCCCATGGAAAATAGTGTTGGACTGGTTGAGGTTTTTATCAGTTAATCCCATACGACGGAAGGTCTCATAATAGAGGATGTTGATGCTACTGCCTCCGTCCATGAGCACCTTAGTGAATTTATACCCACCAACTTGAGGAGCCACCACCAAGGCCAAGTGACCTGGATTATCAACCCGGGGTGGGTGATCTTCCCTACTCCATACAATAGGCTTCTCAGACCATCGCAAGTAACGTGGAACCGCCGGCTCAACAGCGTTCACAACCCTCTTATGAAGCTTCTGGTCTTGCTTGCACAAACTGGTCGTAAACACATGATACTGTCCACTATTGAGCTGCTTTGGATTGGTCTGGTATCCCCCTGCTGCTGCTGTTGATTACCCCGGTCAGATTGCTGGTTAAAACCACCTTGGTTACCTTGAAAATTCTGAAAATTGGAATTTGAACCGCCGCCCGGGCCATGAAAGCCGCCGCCTCCTGAGCCGCCGCCCTGTCCATTGTTACCGTTGAACATGTTGGAATTCTTGAAAGCTTTCATGATCGCGCAATCTTTCCATAGATGAGTGGCCGGCTTCTCCCTAGAGCCATGCCTTGGGCAGGGCTCATTTAACAATTGCTCAAGCGTCGGGCCTGACCCGCCAGACCGGGGAGGCTGTCTCCCCTTACGTCGGTGATTGTTACCCTGCGTGTTGGTGTTGGCCACAAACTCCATACCATCATCGGCCTTACACTTATTACCTCCCTGACTCGCCGGGTTATGCTGAGGGCCCTTGCCGTTGCCATTCTTCTTTCCCTTCCCTGTCTTTTCCTCATCAGACGCGGGATCCTTAGTACTATCAGAGTCGGCGTACTTGACCAGAGCCGCCATCAGCGTACCCATATCGTTGCAATCGCGCTTGAGCCGCCCAAGCTTCATCTTCAGGGGCGCAAAACGACAATTTTGCTCCAACATCAAGACCGCAGAGCCGGCATCCATCTTATCAGATGAATGTATTATCTCTTTGACCCGGCGTACCCAATGGGTTGTAGACTCGCCTTCTTGCTGCTTGCAGTTAGTCAAATCCACAATTGAAATAGATTGCCTACATGTATCTTTGAAGTTTTGGATGAACCGGGCTTTTAGCTCTGCCCATGACCCGATGGAATTGGGTGGCAGTCCCTTCAACCAAGTGCGGGCAGTCCCATCCAACATCATGGTGAAGTATTTGGCCATTGCCGCTTCGCTGACCTCCAGCAACTCCATAGCCATCTTGTACCTCTCAATCCATGCTCCAGGCTGTAAATCAGCTGTGTAATTAGGTACCTTTCTAGGCCCTTTGAAATCCTTGGGCAAACGTTCGTTACGGAGAGCCGGCACCAGACAAGGGACACCTCCGGTCCTCGTAGCTATGCCCGCCTCGATAGACGCCGTCGGATAAACCGGGAGGGGTTGGTAAGCTGTCAGCTGAGCCGCCTGTTCCGCCTCTTGACGTGCTCTGTCTTGGTCTACCGCATTAAAGGCTCCATTATGCGCCGGGCCATGGCCAGCTGGCAAGTCACGGCGCCGGATGTTGCTTGAGCCGGTCACTGAAACCATGTGTCTGCTATAACTTGGGCTCCGGTTTGGACGAGGAGTTGAATGAATCCTGTCCCGGCTATATGAATATGCCTCTTGTTGTGCCAGAGCCGTCTGAAGAAGTTCTCTGACCCTGCGGGTTTCGACCGCCATTGGAGAGTCACCCTCGACCGGGAGAGCTGCCAGTCGCGCCGCTGCAGCGATCATGTTTTCCAACGGATTAGAATAATGACCCGGTGGTATTGGCACGTATTGAGGTAGGGCAGTATTCACATGGGGAGGCCCCACCACTTGCGGCTGAACCGGCATTCCAGCCCTGGGTGCTGTGATTTCTGGTGGGTTACTGGGCCCTGCACCGGGCGTGTTGAAGAGGTTTCGAGGATCATAAACCGGAGGGAGCCGAGATTGAGCCTTCTGATGCCTCCTTCTCATGATCTCATTGGATGCGTTCTGATCCATCGTGAGCCGGAAAGACTGCGCCTGAATCAGTTGAGTCTGGGCGTCCAGAGCCGCCCGTTCTGCAGCCATCCTGATTCCTTCCGCTGCCAGATCTTCCTTGGCTCGTGCTATATCCAGCTTTAACTGTGCCACCTCCGCATGATGTTGAGCTTGCTTCACTGGTACGACCGTGGCGGTTAGCAGGGCAGTCATCTTATCCGTGAGATCCATCAGCACCTGAGCCGGTGAGTGCGCAGGGCCTCCTGCCCCAGCGGCGGAGTTTTGAACAGGTTGCGTGCCGGCCATGAAGATTCCAACCCGGTTTGGCGGCTCAAAAGGGTCTGGAATACTGTTGCCATCGGAACAACCCCCGAGCCTACCGTCTTGAAGTTGATACAACGAGTCCGTCTCACCTGTGGATGATTCATCATCAGAGCAGATGGCCGTCTCGTCGCTAGATCTAGATCCTTCAGAGAGTCCTCCGTGGATGCATCCCATGAAAGCACGTTTCAAGGCGGGCAGAGTCCGGGCAGGTCTCACACGCTGAGCCGTCTCGATGAGGTCGGTGCCGATGTCTGGCTCAGGGCCCGGCTCGCCGATCTTGCCGATGAAAACGTGGATTCCGCCGAAGGGGACCCGGTACCCGTACTCGATTGAGCCGGCGTCGGGGCCCCAGCCCGCGTCGTTGATGTAGAGCTTGCCGCGACGACTCTTGGTCATACGGCCCACAACGTATCCCTTGAGCCCTTCGAAGCTGCCGTTCAAGAACTCAAATCCACCGTGCGCTGGCCCCATGGTCTGCGCCAACTGTCGTGGAATTGTCACGGCAGATGTCCTCGTGCAAGGACTTAGTCATGGAGCCATCGCAACTAGGAAGCTTAAAGGGGTTAAATGGGACAAAGGACACGAGGATTATACTGGTTCGGCCCCTTACAGTGAAGGTAAAAGCCTACTCCAGTTGAGGTGGAATTACTTAGGGTTTCGATGACCAGGGAGCTAAACCGCTATGCCTGGCTATCGATCTGATCTTACTTGTCCTGAACCGCCACTGGGTCGTCCCTTTATATAGAGAGGTTAACGCCCAGCGGCTCTCAGAGTCGCGGCCGGCTTATAAATAGTGTCCGGCCCGGACTCTTAACTATTCTTGCCTTACACTACAAGTCATGCCTTAACGGCGGTTTATCACTACGGGCCTTAAGCCGCCTCTAGGCCTTAGGCCCATTACTGAACCGCCATCCTCAAGCTTGATATTGGGCTTCATGTGATGATCATCATGACATAACCGGGCCCCTCCCCAACAATAATCCTTGACCAACTCAAGCCATCTTCATTGACGGAGATATAAATCCGGCTGAGTAAATATATACTTGAGACTTTTGTGATCGGTAAAAATTTGGCACCTCTTCCCGATGAGGTAGTGCCTCCAAATTTTTAGAGCGTGAACCACCGCGGCCAATTCCAGATCATGAGTGGGATAATTTCCCTCGTGCGGTCGTAGTTGTCGCGATGCATAGGCTACTACCTTGCCGTCTTGCATAAGTACGCATCCCAGACCTTGTCTGGAGGCGTCATAGTACACATCAAAACTGCGGTAGATATCTGGAAGAGTCAATACAGGTGCGGTCGTCGGCCGTATCTTTAGCTCATTCAAACTTTTCTCACAGTCCTCATTCCATTCAAACTTCTTATCCTTTTTGAGCAGCTCCGTCATGGGTTTAGCAATCTTGGAAAATCCTTCACTGAAACGACGATAATATCCGGCTAATCCAAGGAAACTCCAGATCTGTGACACGGTTGTGGGTGGAAACCAATCGAGCACATCCTTTACTTTGCTCGGGTCCACTGCTATACCTTCGGCAGATAGTACATGTCCAAGAAACCCAACTTGCTTGAGCCAAAACTCGCATTTACTGAATTTGGCGTATAGCTGATGGTCGCGGAGTCATTTGTAGCGACCAGACCTCAAACAGTCTAGTCTCTGTGCATCAGTGTCATCCCTGGATCGGTAATGCTGACACGCACAGTACTTGAAGGATTTATAACAGAGTAGCAATCACACACTTATTACATCGAATGTCTCAAAAGAGAACTTATTACAATAAATATGGCTTAAGGCCATCTAATTACGATAACAGCGGAAGGCTTGGAAGATAAAGTGAGTCCATCAACTCCAACGGCATCATTGAGTATAAGACCACGACCTAAGGCTCCTTACTCATCATCTGAAAAGTCTGCAACATGATATGTTGCAGCCCGAAAATGGGTCAGCACATGGAATATGCTGGCAAAGTAACACATAGAGAGTAATGAACAGAATAATTCTATCACTACATGCATATTTGGCTGGTGGAAAGCTCTATGGTTACAGTTTTGCGAAAAGCCAATTTTTCCCTACTGCAAAGGAATATTGTTTTAACTACAAGGTTGGTTGAAAAATATTGAGAAGGTAAACCCCCTCTCAATCCCAATTAAAAGTAATCATTAACAACCCAACAAATTATTTAAGTAACGTGATGAGATCAATGGGATAATCCAAGAAACTAGATACTCAAGATGTCTATAACCGGGGACACGGCTAACCATGATTAGATTGTACACTCTGCAGAGGTTTGTGCACTTTTCCCCACAAGACTCGATCTCCTCTGTTGGATTTCTCGCACTACATGGTGTTTGAGAAACGGATGACCGAGACACAGTCTTTCAGAAGCGTTAGCACCTTACGATGGGTAGACAGTTACACCTACTTTCCCCTACATCTGCTAGTCTGCCACTGTAAGAGTTCACACGACTTAATCAACTATGCTAGAGCCCATAATAGCATGTGGCCGCACACGGAAGTTTCTAGCATGAATAATCTCATGATCCCTTTGAGCCTGGGTGGCGGTCCATAAAAAAACAGGCAATCACTGGAATACCCAGGTGCCTCAATCCACCCAGATGTGTGTTTAAGTTGCCACCTTAAGTAAACCATTAATTAACAATCTCACATCTGTCATGGATACACTCACCCAATCCACGTCTACTAGCATAGCATAGCAATAAGCAAACGTAGAAGTAACTCCCAAAGGTTGATAATAAAACAGGTAATAGGTACTACCTCATCTACTTCCCGATACCCACAATTTAATCAGATCCTAATCATGCAATTGTTTGAGGATTGATCTAATGCAATAAAACTGGGTAAGAGAAGAGGTATGATCAAAGTGTTACTTGCCTTGCTGATGATCCGTGAAACCTAGAGATTCGAAGTAGCAAGCGGCGCACTCCGGGTACTCTATCGCAAACAAACAAGCATACAATAAGCACTCATCTAATGCATAGGTAAAACTCAAATAAAAGATCTAACCAGAAAGTTCAACTTAAGAACTCCGGTTTGCAAAAAGAATCAAATCAAACGAAGCAACGAAAGTCAAACGGCAAAAGAAACAAGCTTCGTTTACTAATCTGGACCTAAGTCAAATTTTACATTAGCAAAAACTTGTTTGAGTTGGTTAAACGGAAAGAGGGTTTCGAGATGAAACTCTAGGCGCTTGAATCGCCTGATTCCGATAAACGAGCGAAAAGTTATACTAAAACGAAAAATAGATCGGAAATCGCGATCAGAAATAATCGCGGAAAATCCGAGAAAAAGAAAACGGACGAACAGGCTAACGAACGAACGTTCGCTGTCTGCGAAAAAACGAAAGCCGTTCGTTAAAACGAACGAACGAACGAGTGTTCGCTAAATAAACTAAACCGAAAAAACAGATCTAGGGTTCTTTAAAAAAAAAACCGAACGAAAAACCGGACGGAAAACCGGACGGTTTTCTCAAGGAAAACCGCCGGCGGCGGGGCGGTGGTCAACCTCGGCGGGGCGACGGGCGGCTCCAGTGGGGCGGCGGGGTCGGCGGCGGGACGGCGGCGGCGGCTCGGGCGACGGCGTCGGGCGGCGGCAGCGGTGGATCGGCGGGCGGCGGATCGGGCTAGGGTTAGGGTTTCGGCGCGGGGTGGGCTGGGGCTCGGCGGGGCGGCTTATAATGCCGGGCGTGGCAGAGTCCGGGTCGCCTACGGCGGCCCGAGTCGGTTCGCGTTTTTTTAAAATAATTTTGCACAGAAAAACAAATAAAAAAATACTAAACTGACTCCAAAAATCCCGAAATAAATTTTCCCCGCCTTCTAAAATCAAGCCGGACAAGATGAACATTTATTTGGGGCCTAAATGAAATTTTGGAAAACGCTTATTTTTCCTAAATCAAATAAATTCCAAATAAAATCAATATTTGTTTTTAATATTTTTAATCCAATATTTCATTATTTGTGGAGAAGTCATTTTATCCCCTCTCATATATTTTGATATGAATTATTTTTGGAGAGAAAAATAATTAAAACAAATGATCCTATTTTCAAAATTTGAGAAAACCCAAATATGAAAATAATGAAATTCCCAACTCTCTCCGTGGGTCCTTGAGTTGCGTAGAATTTTCTAGGATCGCAAAACAAAATGCAATAAAATATACTATGCAAGATGATCTAATGTATAACATTCCAAATTGAATATTTGGGATGTTACAAACCTACCCCCTTAAGATGAATCTCGCCCTCGAGATTCGGGTTGGCTAGAAAATAGGTGAGAGTGGTCTTTCCGTAGATCTTCCTCTCGCTCCCAGGTGGCTTCCTCCTCGGTATGGTGACTCCACTGAACTTTGCAAAACTTGATAACCTTGCTGCATGTGACTCGGCTGGCAAACTCAAGAATCTTAACTGGTTTCTCCTCATAGGTCAAATTACTATCCAACTGAATCGCTTCCAGGGGCACTGTATCTTTCAGTGGTATCTCGGCCATCTCTGCGTGGCACTTCTTCAGCTGAGAAACATGGAACACATCGTGAACTCCCGACAATCCTTCGGGCAATTCCAGCTTGTAAGCAACTTCTCCCATACGCTCCAAAATTCTGTATGGTCCTACAAAACGTGGCGCTAACTTTCCCTTAACTCCAAAGCGCTTCACTCCTCGAAGTGGTGATACTCGAAGATAAACTCTGTCTCTGACTTCGTAAACTGTCTCCTTGCGTTTAGAATCCGCATAACTCTTCTGCCTGGACTGGGCTACCTTGAGCCTATCACGAATCAGTTTCACTTTCTGCTCAGACTCCTTAATCAAATCTGGTCCAAACAACTGGCGGTCTCCAACTTCATCCCACAACAACGGTGTCCTGCACCTCCTTCCGTACAAAGCTTCGAAAGGGGCCATCTTCAAACTGGATTGGTAGCTATTGTTGTAAGAAAACTCTGCATATGGCAAGTTGTCGTCCCAACTGGATCCATAATCCAGCGCACAAGCTCTCATCATGTCCTCCAAAATCTGATTGACTATCTCGGTCTGTCCATCTGTCTGCGGATGAAAAGCGGTACTGAACTCTAGCCTGGTACCCAAAGTTTCGTGCAACTGATTCCAAAACTTTGAAGTAAAATGGGTTCCTCTATCTGATACAATGGTCCTCGGAACTCCATGCAGACATACGATCTTGGTCATGTATATCTTTGCCAACTTAGCACTGGTATAAGTGGTCTTTACTGGGATGAAATGAGCTACCTTCGTCAAACGATCGACTACAACCCATATCGAGTCATAGCCTGAACGAGTCGTGGGCAATCCCGTGATAAAATCCATGCCTAGCTTATACCACTTCCATTCGGGTATCGGCAATGGTTGTAGCGATCCTGCTGGCTTATGATGCTCTGCCTTCACTCTCTGACATACATCACAAACTGCTACATACTCCGCAATATCCTTCTTCATTCCGGTCCATCAGAAACTGTCCTTTAAATCCAGGTACATCTTGGTATTTCCTGGGTGAATCGAATATGGTGAATCATGGGCCTCTTGCAAAATCAACTTCCTAATCTCCGGATCATTGGGCACATAAACGCGGTCCTCAAACCATAAGGTATCGTGCTCATCCTCATGAAATCCCTTGGCTTTTCCTTTACTCATCCTTTCCTTTATCTCAACAATCTCCTTGTCTGTCTTCTGAGCTTCTCTGATCTTATCCATCAAAGTAGACTGAATTTCCAATGCTGCTACAAAGCCTCTTGGAACTATTTCCAAACATAGTTCACGAAGATTTTCGGCTAACTCCTTGGGTAACTCTCCGGTCATGAGTGTGTGGACATGGCTCTTGCGGCTCAACGCATCAGCTACTACGTTAGCCTTCCCTGGGTGATAATGCAATCTCATGTCATAATCCTTAATGAGCTCCAACCATCTCCTTTGCCTGAGATTCAACTCCTTCTGCGTGAAAATGTACTTCAAACTCTTGTGATCCGTGTACACCTCACAATGGTTTCCGATGAGAAAATGCCTCCATGTCTTCAACGCATGAACTACTGCTGCTAGCTCCAAATCATGTGTAGCATAATTCAACTCATGGGGTTTAAGTTGTCGTGAGGCATATGAAACAACTCTTCCCTCCTGCATTAGCACTGCTCCAAGTCCTCGACTTGAAGCGTTGCAATATACTTCGTAATCCTTGCGTTGATTTGGCAGAATCAATACTGGCGCTGTAACTAAGCGTTTCTTCAACTCCTGGAAACTAGCCTCACATTCCTCAGTCCAATTGAATTTGGTGTCCTTCTTCAACAACTCGGTCATAGGTTTTGCAATCTTCGAGAAATTCTCAATAAATCTCCGGTAGTATCCCGCGAGTCCAAGAAAACTCCGGATCTCTCCAACTATCGTGGGTGACTCCCAATTTGTCACAGTGTTTACCTTGGTGGGATCTACTGCTATTCCTTCTCCGGAAATAACATGTCCAAGGAATCCAACTTCCTTTAACCAAAACTCGCACTTGCTGAACTTGGCATATAACTGATGTTCTCTGAGCTTTCCAAGTACCAAACGCAAATGCTCCTTATGCTCTTCTTCATTCTTCGAATAGACCAGAATATCGTCAATGAACACTACGACGAACTTATCCAAAAACTCCATAAACACTTTGTTCATCATGTTCATGAAATAGGCGGGTGCGTTAGTCAGGCCAAATGACATAACGGTGTACTCATATAGCCCATACCTTGTGGTAAAAGCTTTCTTGGGTATATCCTGCTCTCGAATCTTCAACTGGTGGTATCCTGACTGCAAATCAATCTTGGAAAATACTTTAGCTCCTTGTAGTTAGTCAAACAGATCATTGATCATCGGCAGTGGGTACTTGTTCTTGATGGTTACTTCATTCAAACCACGATAATCAACAACCATCCTCAATGATCCATCTTTCTTCTCCACTAGAAGTACTGGTGATCCCCAAGGTGACGAACTTGGGCGAATATATCCTTTATCCAGTAACTCCTTAATCTGCTTCTTAATTTCCTCCAAATCCTTAGCGGGCATTCTGTACGGTCTCTTAGATATTGGCCCTGTGCCTGGCAAAAGCTCAATCAAAAACTCAATGGCATGCCTGGCAACTCCTCTGGAAATACGTCAGGGAAATCCTTCACCACTGGTACTTCCTTCTGTACAACTCCTGATAAGGAATTCACTTGATTCCTCTTCGGCACATGCCGGGATACATACTTAATCCTTCTTCCTTCTGGGGTAGTAAGCAAAATCGTCTTACTGGCGCAATCGAAGTTTCCTCCATACATCGATAGCCAATCCATTCCCAAAATCACATCCAAAACTTGCGACTCCAAAACTATTAGGTCTGAGGGGAAAACATGCCTACCTATGGCCAATGGCATCTGAAAACATCCTTGGCTTGCCATATACTCTGCTCCTGGCGAGGTTACTAACATAGGTGTTCTAAGAACTTTGGTGGGCAACTTAAACTTATCCAGAAATCCCGTTGATATGTATGAATGCGATGCACCAGTATCAAAAAGAACGATTGCAGTAAATGACTTAACCAAAAACTTACCTATTACTGCATCGGGCTCTGCTTCAACCTCCTCCACATTAACGTGGTTCACATGTCCTTTGTTGAAAGGGTTGGGCTTCTTCCCCGAGCTTCCATTGCCATTTCCATTCTTAGCTTCGGGACATTCATTTGCATAATGTCCAGTCTTCTAGCATTTGTAGCAAGTGACTTGGCTTAGATCCCTCTTGGCCGGGGTCGATGGGTTGGTACGGTTCTGTCCGTTGCTTCCTCCATTCCCATTACCATTCTTGGGTCCACTATGGTTGTGCGAACCTCCTCCTCCATGGGTATGCTGAAAAGGTCCTCCCGAATTTGGGGTAAAACGTGGCTTCTGATGAGCTCCAGAATTGTACTTCCCTTGTCCATACTTCCTCTTGCGGCTTTCAATCTGCTGCTGCTTCCCTTCAATCATGAGAGCTCTATCTACCAACTCCTGGTAGTTGTTGAAGGTTGCTATCATCAACTGCATGCTCAGCTCATCATTCAGTCCTTCCAGAAACTTCTCCTGCTTGGCTGCATCTGTAGCAACGTCATCTGGGGCATAACGTGCTAGTTTACTAAAGTCCTCCACATACTGGCCTACGGTGCGTCCTCCTTGGCGTAAGTTGCGAAACTCACGCTTCTTCATGGCCATAGCTCCTGCCGAAACATGGGCAGTACGGAAAGCTTGCTGAAACTGGTCCCATGTGACAGTGTCAATAGGGTGTGTGGCGGTGTAATTCTCCCACCATGATGCTGCGGGTCCATCAAGCTGATGTGCGGCAAAACGCACTCTCTCCGCATCTGTGCATCCTGCAGTGGTCAGCTCCCTTCCAACCTTGCGGAGCCAATCATCTGCCACAATCGGCTCGGTGCTACTGGAGAACACCGGCGGATTCAGCCTAAGAAAACAGGCTAAGTGGTCCACAGGTGGTGGTGGTGGTGGGTTGTTGTTGTTGTTGTTGTTGTTGTTGTTGCCTTGGTTCTGAACTAGCACTTGCATCAGGGCATTCTGCTGCTGAATCAACTGAGTGATCTCTGGTGGGAAAACAAATCCGGTGTCGCGTCTCGGAGGCATCTGATGGGTTTAGAAAAGATGAGAAAACAGAATAGAATGAGGTCTAGAGAGAAAACACTACCCATATGCACATGAGACAAACACAATCAATATCACTCAAATCAATTCAAACAAGGCATACAATCGATCTAACTATTGTTACAAAGTGCTCGGACTATACTATATACATGGGGGTATACTACTACTGATTATGGTGGTCTACTAGAAAAATTGCTCAGTCGAAGACTCCATGATATCTGCTCCGGCTTCATCCTCCCAATCATCATCACTGGGGTCCGAGTCGGTGTGGTCGATGATGATGTAGTTCTCCGGGCAAGTAGAATCGTCATCTTCTCCTCCTGGTGCTGGGTCTCCCATGAAAACTCCTAGCTTCTTTGTCAGGTCGCCATTCTTCTCCACTAGTGCGACGATTTCCTCCATATAATCCTCGCGTGTAGCCTTGAGTTCTTCCTCCAGTTCCATGATCGTAGTCTTTGCCTTCTTCAGATCTATCATGTCTGCGCACATCTGGTTCTCCTAGCGACAAATGTGCTGGTTTAACTCCTGAATGAAAGCTGCAATAGATCTATCCTTCCTGGTGCTGATCATCTCCCATTGCTCGTCTCGGCGCCCACAAATCTGGTAGATAGTGTCCTTGAGATCATTGTGGTACACTTCTTGAATGCGTCCCATGGTAATGTGAGCTGCCATACTCTTTCCTAGACTCCAGGTTGGTGCATCAAAGGAAAACTCTATGGGTTCAGTGACTGGCGTGAACGTCCTTCCTGGAACTTGAACTTGAATCATCCAACGCTCCTCTTCTAGTAATGTGGCGTTGTAGGTCCCGGCGAAGCTTGGTATTCCGATGTTCAGGTACCTAGTAACTTCCTTCAAGTGTCGTCCAAAAGGTGTATCCTCATCCGGTTGCGCGAACTTGTTCCTTGCATCCGCCATCCTTAAAGAGTGGAAGAAAGGAGAGGAGTCAGAAATGAGAAGAGAGTAGTAGTCTAGGGCTTTAGCTTAGTGGTCGTGTCCTACAGTCAGCGTGTGCTCTGATACCATCTTTGTAGCGACCAGACCTCAAACAGTCTAGTCTCTGTGCATCAGTGTCATCCCTGGATCGGTAATGCTGACACGCACAGTACTTGAAGGATTTATAACAGAGTAGCAATCACACACTTATTACATCGAATTTCTCAAAAGAGAACTTATTACAATAGATATGGCTTAAGGCCATCTAATTACGATAACATCGGAGGGCTTGGAAGATAAAGTGAGTCCATCAACTCCAACGGCATCACTGAGTATAAGACCACGACCTAAGGCTCCTTACTCATCGTCTGAAAAGTCTGCAACATGATACGTTGCAGCCCGAAAACGGGTCAGCACATGGAATATGCTGGCAAAGTAACACATGGAGAGTAATGAACAGAATAATTCTATCACTACATGCATATTTGGCTGGTGGAAAGCTCTATGGTTACAGTTTTGCGAAAAGCCAATTTTTCCCTACTGCAAAGGAATATATATTTTTTAACTACAAGGTTGGTTGAAAAATATTGAGAAGGCAAACCCCCTCTCAATCCCAATTAAAAGTAATCATTAACAACCCAACAAATTATTTAAGTAACGTGATGAGATCAACGGGATAATCCAAGAAACTAGATACTCAAGATGTCCATAACCGGGGACACGGCTAACCATGATTAGATTGTACACTCTGCAGAGGTTTGTTCACTTTTCCCCACAAGACTCGATCTCCTCCGTTGGATTTCTCACACTACATGGTGTTTGAGAAACGGATGACCGAGACACAGTCTTTCAGAAGCGTTAGCACCTTACGATGGGTAGACAGTTACACCTACTTTCCCCTACATCTGCTAGTCTACCACTGTAAGAGTTCACACGACTTAATCAACTATGCTAGAGCCCATAATAGCATGTGGCCGCACACGGAAGTTTCTAGCATGAATAATCTCATGATCCCTTTGAGCCTGGGTGGCGGTCCATAAAAAAAATAGGCAATCACTGGAATACCCAGGTGCCTCAATCCACCCAGATGTGTGTTTAAGTTGCCACATTAAGTAAACCATTAATTAACAATCTCACATCTGTCATGGATACACTCACCCAATCCACGTCTACTAGTATAGCATAGCAATAGCAAACGTAGAAGTAACTCCCAAAGGTTGATAATAAAACAGGTAATAGGTACTACCTCATCTACTTCCCGATACCCACAATTTAATCAGATCCTAATCATGCAATTGTTTGAGGATTGATCTAATGCAATAAAATTGGGTATGAGAAGAGGTATGATCAAAGTGTTACTTGCCTTGCTGATGATCCGTGAAACCTAGAGATTCGAAGTAGCAAGCGGCGCACTCCGGGTACTCTATCGCAAACAAACAAGCATACAATAAGCACTCATCTAATGCATAGGTAAAACTCAAATAAAAGATCTAACCAGAAAGTTCAACTTAGGAACTCCGGTTTGCAAAAAGAATCAAATCAAACGAAGCAACGAAAGTCAAACGGCGAAAGAAACAAGCTTCGTTTACTAATCTGGAACTAAGTCAAATTTTACAGTAGCAAAAACTTTTTTGAGTTGGTTAAACGGAAAGAGGGTTTCAAGATGAAACTCTAGGCGCTTGAATCGCCTGATTCCGATAAACGAGTGAAAAGTTATACTAAAACGAAAAACAGATCAGAAATCGCGATCAGAAATAATCACGGAAAATCCGAGAAAAAGAAAACGGACGAACAGGCTAACGAACGAACGTTCGCTATCTGCGAAAAAAACGAAAACCGTTCGTTAAAATGAACGAACGAACGAGTGTTCGCTAAATAAACTAAACCGAAAAACAGATCTAGGGTTCTTTAAAAAACCGAACGAAAAACCGGACGGTTTTCTCGAGAAAAACCGCCGGCGGCGGGGCGGTTGTCAACGTCGGCGGGGCGACGGGCGGCTCCGGCGGGGCGGCGGGGTTGGCCGGACCGCGGGCGGCGGCGGCGGATCGGGCTAGGGTTAGGGTTTCGGCGCCGGGTGGGCTGGGGTGGCCTGGCTGCTCGGCGGGGCGGCTTATAAGGCCGGGCATGGCAGAGTCCGGGTCGCCTACGGCGGCCCGAGTCGGGTCGCGTTTTTTTATAAATAATTTCGCGCAGAAAAACAAATAAAAAAAAAACTAAACGGACTCCAAA
This sequence comes from Triticum aestivum, assembly GCF_018294505.1. Lineage (NCBI taxonomy): Eukaryota > Viridiplantae > Streptophyta > Magnoliopsida > Poales > Poaceae > Triticum > Triticum aestivum. Next base: position 105,727,023 of record NC_057796.1, read on the forward strand.
AATTCCGAAATAAAATTTCCCCGACTTCTAAAATCAAGCCGGACAAGATGAACATTTATTTGGGGCCTAAATGCAATTTGGAAAAACGCGTATTTTCCTAAATCAAATAAAATCAAATAAATTCCAAATAAAATCAAATATTTGTTTTTAATGTTGTTCCTCCAATATTTCATTATTTGTGCAGAAGTCATTTTATCCCCTCTCATATATTTTGATATGAATTATTTTTGGAGAGAAAAATAATTTAAACAAATGATCCTATTTTCAAAATTTGAGAAAACCCAAATATGAAAATAACGAAATTCCCAACTCTCTCCGTGGGTCCTTGAGTTGCGTAGAATTTTCTAGGATCACAAAACAAAATGCAATAAAATATACTATGCAAGATGATCTAATGTATAACATTCCAAATTGAAAATTTGGGATGTTACATCATTGTAGCACTGCTCGGAGGTGATCCTTGTGATCTTCTTCACTCTTGGAGTAAATGAGTATGTCATCGATGAATACTACCATGAACTTATCGAGGAAGTCCATGAATACTTTGTTCATCATATGCATGAAAAAGGCAGGGGCATTGGTGAGACCAAATGACATAACTGTATATTCATAAAGACCGTACCGAGTAGTGAATGCGATCTTAGGAATATCTTCCTTTTTAATCTTGAGCTGATGATATCCCGTCCGTAAATCAATCTTAGAGAATACCTTGGCCCCACTGAGCTAATCAAACAGATCATCAATCCTTGGCAGCGGATATTTATTTTTGATGGTGACCTCATTTAGCTGACGGTAATCCACACACATGCGGAGGCTGCCATCCTTTTTGTCCACGAAAATAGCAGGTGATCTCCATGGTGAAGATCTGGGATGGATATATCCTTTCTGGAGCAGTTCATCAAGCTGTTTCTTTAGCTCCACTAATTCTGAGGAGGGCATCCGGTAATACTTCTTGTATAACGGTGCGGTTCCGGGCACAAGATCTATTGCAAACTCAAGCTCTCGATCTGGTGGCATGCCTGGCAACTCTTCTGGAAATACATCAGGAAACTCACTGACCACAGGAATTAATTCCAATTCACCAGTCACCGCGGTGAAGACCATTTCTTTCTTGGGTATACTTTTGTGAGCATAGAATTTTGTAGTCTGCCCATTCTGACTGGTCAAAGTGACTTCTCGGGTCGCACAATTTATGCATACTTGATATTGAGTCAGCCAATTCATACCCAAGATAACATCCAACTTATCAGACTCAATGATTATCAAAGAAGTTGGAAAACAGACTCCGTTGATATTGATTTCCAGATTACGACAAACCAGATTGGTCTTGATTAAGGATCCCAGGGTTTGCACCAGCATATTTTTGCCCAAAAGCGAACAAGGAAATTTGTTTGGGCAACAAAACTCCGAGAAATAAAAGAGTGGGAAGCCCCAGAGTCAAATAAAATTACTGCAGGTATGTTATTAACAGAAAACATACCAATGACGACTTCGGGGTTCTCTTGGGGCGGAGAGGTGATGAATGTGTCCAATGATGTTTTGCTGGGTCGGGCATGACTCCATTTAGTTGACTTGTGGCCTGAATAGAGCATTTGCCTTGCTGTTCTTGGGACACTGTCTGGCATAATGTCTGTTTTGCCCACAACTGAAGCAAGAATTGTTGCGCTGCCGCTCCTCGTGCACTGGGTTGTTCACGACATTCTTGACTTGAGTGGTGGTCTTGTTAACATTCTGTTGCCAATTGGGCTTGTATTCCACCTGAGTCTGCTGCCAGGTACGAGCCTTTTGCACTGGTTGTCCATCCTTCTTTGGCTCAAACTTGCGCTTGTGGTCGCTGTTAATAGGCCTATTATCTGATACAAGCTTGTGCTCCCTTTCAGCAATGAAAGCCTTGTTTACTAGAGTTTGGAAATCTGGGAAATCAAACATACTGAGAGTACACCGGAGTTGCGGATTTAATCCTCCAAGAAATCTGTCAATCTTTCTTTCTTCGGTGGCCACGTCATAAAGGGAGTAACGGGCCAGATGATTGATTTTTGCAAATATTCACCCACAGACTCATTTCCTTGGATGAGTGCGATAAATTCTTGTTGTTTAGTCTTCATAATTCCAGTAGGGATATGATATTTCCGGAACTGATCCTTGAATTTTGACCAGGTGATTTCTTCATCAGCAGGCCACATGGCTTTTGCATTTTCCCACCATATGGTAGCAGCGCCTTCAAGATAATGAGTTGCAAATGGAACTTTATCATTTTCCTCAGTACGAGCAATCTCAAGCTTTTCCTCAATGGTACGCAACCAATCATCCGCATCCAAGGGATCAACAACCTGACTGAAACTGGGGGGCTTGGTCCTCTGAAAATCTGACAGCTTGGAGTAATGACCGTTCTGATTTCCATTCTGTCCAACCATAGCTTGCACACTTCTTAATATTTCAATCAGATCATTGTTCCTTCTTTCCTCAAACATACGCAGAATTTGCTCGGTGGAGGGCAGATTTGGCGGTGGAGGCGGTGGCGGAACGTACGGCTCGGGGGAGTGTCCTGCCTGTCGTGCGGAACGATGAACAGGGGTACCCTCACGAACGTTGCTACTGCTGCCTCCCCGCGGCATCCTATTATGATTTTTCCCAAGGCAACGCAACCAAGATGAGAAACATTCAAAATAAATTGGGGAAAAGCCAGCAACAAAAGCCCGAAAAAAACCGAAATGACGAAGAAAATACGGCGAATAAAATAGAGTTCCAACATAATTATACAGAGACTCATACAGGAAAGATAACCAACATGCCAGGTTCAACTACTCTCATACAGGCAACGAAACATCATGACTCGTACGACTACATCCGTAGACCATCCTGACGACTGCGAATACTCAGGAGCTCTACTGCTGTGCTGGTGTTGCGGGGTCCTCTCCTGAAGTGGACTCGGATCCTGAACTGACGAGGTTAACTGAGACCTCCGGGTTAAAGGAAACATGACGACGCTGCCTAGAGGGCTCTCCCTTAGGGGCAGGTGTAGGGTGAAGCATCGGGGCTACAGGAGTAGAGAGAAGTGTAACCCACTCAGCAGGGGCACTGAGAGGGTTCACCGTCGAGGTGCCCGAGCTACTCGGGGGAGTAACTGGTGAAACATGGGAACTAGAACTGGCTAGAATATAAGGAGTAAATCCCAGGGAGGATGGAGTAGTGGCAGATCTAGTAGAGACTAAAGTAGAGGCTAAAGCAGTACGGGCACGAGTCAGCTCTCGAGCCAGCTCGTGGATCATAAGATAGCTAGCGGTGATATAACGAGCAAGATGGCTAGCAACACTATCAGACTCCGGATCGATGATAGGGAAACGGACACGACCATTGTCGTGTAGAGAAGGATAGTAGTAGAAACCTGGGTGGTTCTGCATCCGGACCTCATTATAATGAAGCTCGACAAGGACCTCAAATGCAGCAAACTGGACAGCCTGAGAAGCGATAGAAGCGTAACGACTCCGAGAGGTATGAGTGTAAAAGCTGGAATCGGAACTGGTGCGCAGAGTAACCACTGCGTGATACTCATACACTGAGTCAGCTAGACGCTCCCGGTACACACGATAGACTGGGTCGTCACCGAGAGGATACAGCTGACGCCACACGTTGCGAAGGAGGTGCGGCGACGTGAACGGCATCAGCTGCAACTGGCACGGATACGGCACCGGAGTCATCTACACTCACAACCATTAGCAGGTTAGCATAAAAATAAAACAAGTGCATGCAATGCAACAACCAGCTATAAATGCTACCGGCACTCAACTTAGACTCGTATCTAACGTCCAGTTAACACGTCGAAGTCTAGCGTGGCCTATAGTCAGCGCGGCTCTGATACCAAGCGTTGGGGCACCCCGGCTCAGAGCGACCGGTTTACCATGCATTGCCATCCCAGAGACCATGTCTTCTGGCAACACACAACATCTTGGTACAGAAAACAACCGCTTTATTGATGCTAGCGGATCATAGTTTATATTACAACAGGTGCCGACGCCAAGCGGCACACACGGTGCGACTGAACAATATGTACATTATTTAGTGAACATAAAGGGGCCTCGATCATGACAAGTATGCGGCGCGGAACAACGTCGTAGCGGAAACGCCATAGCACAGGGACACCGATGTGGACACGATCTAGACTCGAGCAGCACTCCTTTCCAACGAGACTTTCCTGAAATCTGGCATGACACGCCAGGTCAGTACATGGAATGTACTTGCAAGCTCACAACAGACATAATCATAATGACAAACAATATCATGATAATTAACCAATTAATAGTGCAATAATGTTTCAACATGCTGTGATCATGCTCTAGTGATAAAAGTCCCTCGGAACTGGCTTACCAACCGTGATCGTTCTTGGATCACAAACGTACCACCATCGTGGTCTTGACTAGGGGTATCTCGTGATCCTTACGGCGATCACAACCACGACCAATACTTGGTCTCGAACATCTCGATGGCTTTCCCATCATCATCAACAGTGCAAAGTTCATAACTTAGTGTGCAAGATTTATTAAACGTTGACCCATGGTGTGACCTACTACGAGCGTGTCCATAACCGTGGACTCGGCTATCGATAGATTATTACACTCTGCAGAGGTAGCACACTGTACCCACACCACGGAACCCATGGCCTCGCACTCCCATTCGGGTGGACCAACGACATTCTGACAAAACCCCTCCATTGCCATGACACTCTCCCGGCCACTCCGACTCACTCCCCATCGGGCTAGTCCTGGGTGGCCCCGTGTCTACCAAAGACACAACGACCACCGTCATGGCCAAAACGATCCCACAAGGGGACCCGGTACCATAATCTCAACAATGGGCACACAAGGTTATGTCTGCTTACCGGGCCAGGGTAAGCATGCCCATAACCTTCCCTAGTTGGAGGCACCGACCAGAGGCATGACAACGGACCGAATCAAGGCCTTCCCATAAATGCAAATGTGGTTGCACTGGGAAAAACTCGTTTCAGTGGCACCATGACCCGGCCAACGATATATTCAAGTTGGATTATATTCAGGTTCAACTTAAAGTAAAAACAACCGGTGTCATCGCATGCCATGAAAATGCAACACTACATATGCATCACATATTAATGGAAATGACTGAGTCAACTATATTCACACTAAGCATAATCATCAACAACTCATGCCACTTTTCTGGTTAGGATAAACCTCACTTTAAACAGAATATTTTCTAGCAAATTTTATTATTTTACTCATGCAAGAAAATAACTTCAAGTAATTGCTCATACGCATAACAATATTATTCTTTCATCACCACAAATGAATCCTAGTTTCTTTACCAACTAAGTTAGTTTCAAACATTTTGTAAATCAAGCATATTTACTAAAACAAGCACTTAACAGAATATAAATAACATAATAATTATTTAAATGCATGGATTAAATCTTTCATTCAAGTAAGAAAATCATAAATATTGAAATGGCACCATGAAAATGTTGTTGTGGCTTGCCTTAGTGCAGATGAGGTTCACAAGCCTTCTGGTGATCCTCAAGACAAGCCTCATCCTCTAAAAATAATTTTAAACACAAAAAGAAAATATCAAGAACCCTTCTGAAAATCACCAGAAAATCTAGACAGCACTGAAAAATTTAATTTTGCTGAGCTGCTAGATTTCTTTACAAAGAACACAATGCAAAAAGAATCAATTCATTTGGACTTATGGTTGAAGAGTTATAGCTGTTTGAAGCTCTCTGGAAAATATATATAAATTTGAATTTAAATAAAACAAACTAGGGGGGGTGACGTTGAAGGCGTAAAGCCTTGGGGCGCAACCACTTGTACCACTTCGCGCGCGTACTGAGTGGCTGACTAGCGGGCCTCGCTAGTCAGGCGAGGGGGAGAGGGAGGAGGAAACAGAGGGGGTCGCGGCTTCGCCGGAGCTCACGCCGGCGGCGAGGGCTCCTTGGCCAAAATGAGAGGGAGGGATCGAGAGAGGGGATGGAGGCGCACCTGCCCGTACTCGTAGCATAGCTAGGGGTGGTCGGACGACGTCGGAATCGAACTCGCAAGCGGAGGCAGAGAGCGGTGGTCGCCGGAGATGAAGACGACGACGAATAGAGGCAACTCCAGGGGCTCCAAGTGGATGGAACGGCTTCACCGAAGAGTGGCGGAGACTCTGGAAGGGCCACCCAGGCTAGGGAGGGGCTGGAGCTGCCGTGACGACCCAAGGGGATCGTTGGTGAGCTCGAGCTCGGGGACGGCGGCCCGCGGCCTGCCCGGCCGGGCTATGGTTTCCTACGAGTTTGTGGAGTGTGTGGGAGTGGAGGATGGTGCTCGAGGAGGCTGGGGAGGCCTCCATTTATAGGCGAGCATCGAGGGGGTTCGGGCTCCGCCGGTGGACACCTGGACACGGCGCCCGTCGACGAGCAGCGTCAGTGAGAGGGGGAGAATGCAACGCAACTCACGTGGGGACTGTGGGCGAACGGGGACGAGCACAAGATCAAGAGGAAGGCGACGAGCACAGTGCGGAGTGCACTGTTGCGTTGGCCGGACCGCGCTCGTGCTCGCTGCGGCGAGCTCCGGCGTCGGCTAGTTCCAGGGGGGAGGTAAGGGGGTTGAGACGAAGATGGTGGCGAGGTTTGGCGCGCTATGGCAGTCGGGGAAGCGAGCACGCGCGAAACAGAGCGCTCGTCGGCACTCAGAGCGCGTCGACACGCAGGCTGGCATCGCGTACACGCGTGGTCACCGCGTGAACTCTGCCCTCAGCCCAACCTACGTCCAAAGATCATGTCTGGCTTGTTGTTCGTGGTAGTTTTGAAGATTACCTCGCTTTGGTTTGGCTCCAGATGCAGTAGAAAAGATTTCACAAGCCAGGTAAGTTTCTGATCAGTAACCTTGAGAGGTTACTGAGGTCAAATGGCTGGGAGTTGGGGGCTGTGCTTTGGAGGCTAGCAATCATCTACTAAGGTGATGATGCACAAGAAAGATCAGCCTCATTGGAGCAAGTAAAATGGTAGTTGTTGTAGAAACCACCATTTCTGTCCAGAACAGAAAATATTTTCTGTAGCAAAAATTTCCAAAAAGTGGTGCAATATTTTTGCTCAGGAAGGTGCCCTAGGATTCAAAGAATATTTGTGAATTTTGTCAGATTTTTGTGGGCAAGAAAAATTGGGGTTGCTTTGGAGCACATTGAGTTAGGTAGGGTTTTAGAGAGGAAAATGAATATTTTTCATTAAAGAAAAATATTCCAAATATTATTTTGGGTAAAACTAGAGAGGGAATGATGATTAGAGAGGGAAATGAGGCACTTGGGTGAAAGCGAGGGGTACCCAAGTGTTTAAGTCCATATGAAAAGATTCAAAATCTCCAAATTTCAAAAGAAATCCAAATGAAAATCAGGCAAATAAAGGAGGGCAAAAACCAGGCTGTCACAATAGTTGCTTATGCCATGCTTAATTAGCTAGGAGTTTATAATGGTTTACCTTGCGTGCCAACATGCTATTAAAATGGTTTTGATGTGGTATGATGGGGTGGTATCCTCCTTTGAACGATTCGAGTGACTTGACTTGGCACATGTTCACACATGTAGTTGAAACAAATCAACATAGCCTTCATGATATTTATGTTCATGGTGGATTATATCCTACTCATGCTTGCATTCAATGTTTATTAATTTTAATGCATGTTCATGACTGTTGTCGCTCTCTAGTTGGTCGCTTTCCAGTCTTTTTCTAGCCTTCACTTGTACTAAGAGGGAATACTGCTTGTGCATCCAATCCCTTAAACCCCAAAGTTATTCCATATGAGTCCACTATACCTTCCTATATGCATTATCTAACTGCCGTTCCACGTAAATTTGTATGTGCCAAACTCCAAACCTTCAAATGAAATTCTGTTTTGTATGCTCGAATAGCTCATGTATCAACTAGGGTTGTCCGTATCTTCCATGTTAGGCGGGTTATTCTCAAGAGGAGTGGACTCCACTCCTCACTCACGAGAAAATGGTTGGTCACCGGGATGCCCAGTCCCATGCTTTATGCAAATCAAATCAAAATAATTACAAACAAAACTCCCCCGGGACCCTTGTTAGTTGGAGGCACTCGTTGTTTCGAGCAAGCCATGGATTGATGCTTGTTGGTGGAGGGGGAGTATAAACTTTACCATTCTGTTTGGGAACCGCCTATAATGTGTGTAGCATGGAAGATATCGCCATCTCTTGGTTGTTATGTTGACAATGAAAGTATGCCGCTCAAAATATTATTTATCTCTATTTCAAAATCGAGCTCTGGCACCTCTACAAATCCCTGCTTCCCTCTGCGAAGGGCCTATCTATTTACTTTTATGTTGAGTCATCACCCTCTTATTAAAAAGCACCAGCTAGAGAGCACCGCTGTCATTTGCATCCATTACTATTAATTTATATTGGGTATGACTATGATTGGATCTCTTTTACCATGAATTACAATGTTTAGTCAGTCCTTGATCTTTAAAGGTGCTCTGCATTTATGTTTTGCGGTCTCAGAAAGGGCTAGCGAGATACCATCTTGTTATATAATATCGTGATTGTTTTGAGAAAGTGTTGTCATCTGAGATTTATCATTATTGCTCGCTAGTTGATTATGCCATTGACATGAGTAAACATGAGACCTAAATGTTACTGTGAATATGGTTAGTTCATAATCTTTGCTGAAAACTTGAATGCTGGCTTTACATATTTACAACAACAAGAGCAAGCAGAGTTTGTAAAAGTTTTTCTTTATCACTTTTAGTTTATCAACTGAATTGCTTGAGGACAAGCAAAGGTTTAAGCTTGGGGGAGTTGATACGTCTCCGTCGTATCTACTTTTCCAAACACTTTTGCCCTTGTTTTGGACTCTAAATTGCATGATTTGAATGGAACTAACCCGGACTGACGCTGTTTTCAGCAGAATTGCCATGGTGTTATTTTTGTGCAGAAACAAAAGTTCTCGCAATGACCTGAAACTTCACGGAGATTATTTTTGGAAAATATAAAAATACTGGCGAAAGAATCAAGGCCAGGGGGCCCACACCCTTTCCACGAGGGTGGGGGGCGCGCCCCCTGCCTCGTGGGCCCCCTAGAGCTCCACCGACCTCAACTCCAACTCTATATATTCGTGTTCGGGGAGAAAAAAATCAGAGAGAAAGATTCATCACGTTTTACGATACGGAGCCGCCGCCAAGCCCTAAACTCTCTCGGGAGGGCTGATCTGGAGTCCGTTCGGGGCTCCGGAGAGGGGAATCCGTCGCCATCATCATCATCAACCATCCTCCATCACCAATTTCATGATGCTCACCGCCGTGCATGAGTAATTCCGTCGTAGGCTTGCTGGACGGTGATGGGTTGGATGAGATTTATCATGTAATCGAGTTAGTTTTGTTAGGGTTTGATCCCTAGTATCTGCTACCTCTTGAGCACTGCGTTGGTTTTCCCTTGAAGAGGAAATGGTGATGCAGCAAAGTAGCATAAGTATTTCCCTCAGTTTTTGAGAACCAAGGTATCAATCCAATAGGAGGCTACGCGCGAGTCCCTCGTACCTACACAAAACAAATAACTCCTCGCAACCAAGCGATAAGGGGTTGTCAATCCCTTCACGGTCACTTACGAGAGTGAGATCTGATAGATATGATAGGATAATATTTTTGGTATTTTTGTGATAAAGATGCAAAGTAAAATAAAAGCAAAGGAAAAAAAGCAAAGGAAATAACTAAGTGTTGGAAGATTAATATGATGAAGATAGACCCGGGGGCCATAGTTTCACTAGTGGCTTCTCTCAAGAGCATAAGTATTTTACGATGGGTGAACGAATTACTGTTGAGCAATTGACAGAATTGAGCATAGTTATGAGAATATCTAGGTATGATCATGTATATAGGCATCACATCCGAAACAAGTAGACCGACTCCTGCCTGCATCTACTACTATTACTCCACTCATTGACCGCTATCCAGCATGTATCTAGAGTATTAAGTTTATGAAAACAGAGTAACGCCTTAAGCAAGATGACATGATATAGAGGGATAAATTCATTCAATATGATAAAAAAACCCATCTTGTTATCCTCGATGGCAACAATACAATACGTGCCTTGCTGCCCCTACTGTCACTGGGAAAGGACATCGCAAGATTGAACCCAAAGCTAAGCACTTCTCCCATTGCAAGAAAGATCAATCTAGTAGGCCAAACCAAACTGATAATTCGAAGAGACTTGCAAAGATAACCAATCATACATAAAAGAATTCAGAGAAGATTCAAATATTGTTCATAGATAATTTTGATCGTAAACCCACAATTCATCGGTCTTAGCAAACACACCGCAAAAACAAGATTACATCGAATAGATCTCCACGAGAGAGGGGGAGAACATTGTATTGAGACCGAAAAAGAGAGAAGAAGCCATCTAGCTACTAGCTATGGACCCGAAGGTCTGAAGTAAACTACTCACACTTCATCGGAGAGGCTATGGTGTTGATGTAGAAGCCCTCCGTGATGGATGCCCCCTCCGGCGGAGCTCCGGAACAGGCCCCAAGATGGGATCTTGTGGGTACAGAAGGTTGCAGCGGTGGAATTTGGTTTTTTTGGCTCCTTTTCTGATCGTTTGGGGGTACGTAGGTATATATAGGAGGAAGAAGTATGTCGGTGGAGCAACGTGGGGCCCACGAGGGTGGAGGGTGCGCCCTAGGGGGTGGGCGTGCCCCCCTACCTCGTGGCCTCCTGGAAGCTTCTCTTACGTAGGGTCCAAGTCTCCTGGATCATTTTCGTTCCAAAAATCACGCTCCTGAAGGTTTCATTCCGTTTGGACTCCGTTTGATATTCTTTTTCTGCGAAACTCTGAAATAGGCAAAAAACAGCAATTCTGGTGTAACACCCCGGATGTAACTTTCCATTTGTAACTCCAACTCTTGCCATTTTCGGCTATGTGTTATGATATTCCCTTCGTTTGCATACGTCTTCGTCTCATGCATCCTAGCATTTTCCCCGTTGTCCGTTTTGCAATTCGACACTCCCACATGCACCGGTGCACCCCTCTTGTCTCTTTTCGTCAGCGGGTGTTAAACGTTCTCAGAATGGACCGAGGTTTGCCAAATGGCCTTGGTACACCACCGGTAGACCACCTGTCAAGTTTTGTTCCATTTGTAGGTCGTTTGATGCTCCAACGGTTAACCGGGTAACCGCAAAGGCCTTTTGTGCGTTGCAGCCAAACACCCCTCCAAACAGCCGAATAACACATCTAAGCCCCCTCCATGCTCTCGGTCGTTCGATCACGATCGTGTGGGCGAAAACCGCACTCCATTTGGAGTCTCCTAGCTCCCTCTAGCTATAAATATGTGAGCCTCCCCAAAATCCCGCAGTCCAAAAACCCTAGCCCGCTCCCTCTCCGCCGCCGGACACGTCCGGTCCGGTCGGACACATCGCCGCCGCCGCTCAGAGCCAACCGGGCCACGCCACTTGTCGCGCCGTCGCCTCCCCCGCCGAAGCCCGCGAGGCCCGTGCCTGGCCCCCGCGGCCCGCCTCCCGCGCGCCGCCAGCGTC